>NW_014577339.1:1493-10252 GCF_000485595.1 Priapulus caudatus
GTCCGCCCACTCCATTCCTGCCCACCCGCCCCACCACACCCTTCCCCACCCCGCCCCACCTCACCCCTCCCACACCCTGCCCCCCACACCCACACCCTTGGTTCCTAGTAGACACCTTGCCCCGTGCCCCTCCAGTCACTGTGTACCCCGACCCCCACTTTTATCAGACATCCTGTTGCCGCTACACAACCCACCCACTACGTACGTAGGTGGCCAGGACTCCCTATAATTATAATAAATAATCGTTATATTTTATTTTCCAGTTTTTGCGGTTGAACACTACAATGAAGAGTTGTTGATATACACGTGCTCACTAGTTTTCCTACAAAGAGTCTTTATATTTAATTTGGATTTACAGCGCTTGTGTACTGTGAGATTGAGATGAGAAAGGGGGCAAGTTTCATGCCCCTCCCCCCATCCTGGAACAAATGCCAGCAAAACGATCGAATAAAACGTGAATCAATCATTTACGGCCATTTGAAACGAAATTTCACTTATTGTTCTCAGGCGCGCAAATCCATTTTGAAATGTGGGGGGACACCAGTAGCGAACACGCGAAGGGGGGGGGAATTTTGAAATTAGACCCCTCAGATGCGTTTTCTGCGCGAGCAGGGCCCCCCCCTGTCGCACGCCCTGAACACACACACACACACACACACACACACACACACACACACACACACACACACACACACACACACACACACACACACNATATATATCAAGAGCTAATAATACCTCTTATTAGCTCTTAGCTAGGTATTATTAGCTCTTAGCTTAGGTATTATTAGCTCTTGATATATATATAGATAGATATATATATATATGGAATATTTTTATTCTGTATCGCCTAAAGGATTCGCCTATAAGTTTTCGTAGCTATATATTCTCTTCTGTGGTCTCTAGATTTGTTGTGAAGTTCGATATTTCTATTCTATATAGCACACAACTGCATAGACTGATTAAATTTGCTAGCTCACATTTAGATAGTTATAGATTAGTTTTATTCTATATAACATACGCTTTCATAGCAACCTATTATTCCGTCCGTGCGTGTCGTGAGATGCAAGTATTGGCGGACAGCCCTGCGAGGATGTTGTTGTTGTTATTATGCTAAGTAGTCTGCGCTTCCCATTTAGATGGTCACCATTTCCTATCGTTGTGCATTAATCGCCATCGCAGCCGTGCGGGTTGCGCGCGGGCGAGTCCGTGTTAGTGATCATCCTGAGGCTCGGGGCATGCTATCAGATATCGGAGCGACGACGAAACCATAAGCTAGCAAAAACCTTCGCATAGTAAGGCGAGCATCTCTCTCTATAGTTTGTCTTACATACGCGCGCGCACACACATGTGGCATCCACGCCCAGGGTATGTAGGGGTGAGACAGGACGCCTGACGCGCCATCTATCCGCGGATCTGTCTGCTGCAAACATCGGATTTCTTCATTGAATTAGTATGATGAGAAATGGTAGCGGTAGTAGTAGGAAACGTGAAACCGCATGAGACTGGGCCATCGCTCACGCTACGCCATATGCAGGCTGCGAATCATTATCATCTGCCCACGAAAAGCACAGCAGGAATCCTAAAACTGATTCATGACCTCTTAAACTGTTGTGCTTGCGGCTGAGTTCGTGTCAATAAACACTGCTGAGGTTTTTCACCGCGTTTCGTCGCGCATCGGGGAATTCTGATTTCTCCGCCATCCCTCCCCCCTTCGCACACACACACGCACGCACGCACGCACGCACGCACACACACACACACACGCACACGCCTGCACGCACGCACACACGCACGCACGCACGCACACGCACGCACGCCCGCACAGACACGCACGCACGCACGCACGCACGCACACACACACGCACGCACGCTGGCACACACACACACACACGCGCATGCCCGCACGCACACTCACACACGCAAACACACGCGCGCGCACACACACCTGGCAGCCGGTCACCTCGCTCATATGCCACTTAGAGTCAGCGGTCATATGTCATGACCGGCCGCAGACTAACCTGAATCAGTTCGATAACTGTGAAGTATCAATCCAGTTCGAGAACTAATGTAATAACGCACATTCATTTTCCTCTGATGAGTTGACTTGCGCCCCATAAGAATTTATTTAATATAAGGAAATAATGAACTGTTACTAATAAAAGATAACGGTTACTAAATTCTAGCATTAATACCGATAACACCGAGGTTCAATTTTTCTCAATATTGTGTGCACATTATATAATCTCTCTCACCACCCACATCGTGATAAATGCAAAGCTGCAAAAAAAAAAAAGAAATGAACCAAGTCGTCAGGACGCACCTAAGCATCAAACAATAAAAATGCTATGTCTTCGACACCTCATCAGTCACTATAGAGCAGCATGATCTGCCCGCACAGAAGCGTTCACTACACATTCGCTTCACTACAGCTGCGTATCGTGTTATGTGATTGCGGCTTAGTGTTGAACTAGGGCTTCAGCTGAGGCGCGATTGAGTGCATCCAGAGGCAGCACAGCGCACGAGAGAGATCATCATGTCGACGCACTCAGACCACAACATCTCATCAGCAGCAGGCACAGCGTGGCGTCTTACTTCACGCCGGCACGCGCGCGTCTGTGCGAGGAGAGGCGAAGTATACTGTTTACCGCTTTAGCGCTGGCGCTTACGAATTTACAGTGGTTATTTTGGAAGAAAAAACGCAGGCCTGCAGATGAACAGCCGCCGCTGTGAGCCATGTGCGCAGCTATACCTGTCAATGGATGCTGGTTCAACCGCACACCACCCATTCCGCCGCGACACGTCTGCCCCACACCAGCATCTCATGCTTTGTCTCTTCTGCCCTTCATTCGTGCTCTCGTGTCTTCGTCGATCTTCTCTCTTCTCTCTCTCATGCTGCTCGTTGCTCCTGCCTCTGCTCTCTGCTCATCTTGCACTCCGACGCTGCCTCTCATGGTCATCACCACTCACACTAGCAGCCTAACCACCAACACTCGAGCCAGTCTGCTCTCTGCTCCCTCGACTGCTTCTTGTCTCTCCAGTGCACCGTGCTCGCTTCTCAACATATCTTATCTCACACACAACACACATCCACAGCACCACTCTCTCGTGTCTCTCACACACAATCACACACCACAAAGGTCACATACCACTCGTGACACACAATAAAGCATAGTGATTCCCATCCATAATCCGATGGGTGCTGCGACATCTTTGCGAAATATGAATTCCCATCTTCTGTAAAATGTCGTGGTGGACATAATACTCCCGCCTGTCCCCCCTTGATTTGCCCCTCTCTGGATTGTCCTCAAATCTTACGCGCGTTTTCTAATGGAGGAGCGATACAATTCTGCCTCGCCAGCAAGCGATAAAATTCGCACCGGCCGCCTTGCCTCTCCACAGAGCACGCCTCACTGCTCGCCGCGTATCTGTTCTGCCGTCGGCACATTCTTAAGAGCAGTTCCACTTTCTCCCATGCGCCACCGTCCTGATACCTAAGCGTGGCACGTCACGCCTGTTCTTCATCATTCACACCAGGTCTCAAAATTATGAATGTGTCGGCGTGTCCGAAATTGTTATTAAAAACTTGACTGACATGGGCGGCGGCTGTGTAGTCGTTGCAGCTGACAGCCTGCTGAGTGCACCCGAGGCTCTAGCGACTTAACAGAATCGAAGCTTCTTCGTCGTGCGCTGGTCCCAACCGTCCGCTGCTCGCGGGTTCATGAGGAAAATTATCTGAGATGTCGAGTGTCGATTGTATCAGCACCCTACATCACGCGCGGGGGGGAATCTAGGCTTTGCTGGCGTGCGCCTGGCTGGTCCACTGGCTCGCGCTGCCCTGTGCTGTGCTGGTGGGTGTGGTGGTGCTGCTGGCTTCTGCGCGGTCGCTACTCGGCTCGCGGCGCTGTTCTTGTGCTTATCTGGCTGCTCTTCTGCTGCTCTCTCTTGTCTCTCTGCTACCTCGCTGGCGCTTGCGCTGCTTCGCGCTATCCCGTGTGGATGTGCGAGAGTGCTGCTGCTCCCTCTCTCTCGTCTTCTGCATGCTTCTGCTACGCTTCTCTCTCTTCATCAGCTGTGTGCTAGTGTGTGTGTGCCTTGCTCGCTCTGCTGCTTCTGCACTGCTGCCGCGCTGGCGCTCAGCTGCTATGGTGGTGGTGCGTGGGTGCGCTGCTTCTGCTGCGCTACTGGCTGCTGCCGATTCGTGGCGGTGGGGTGCTGCTGCGCTTCGCTGCTTGCTACTGCTGCTGCTGCTCGGTGTGGTGCGCTCTCTGCCTGCTTGCTACTAGGGCTGCGCTTGCACCGGTGGCGCTGTGTGGCGGCGGGGCCTGCTGCTTGCTGCTGCTGCTGCTCTTGCGTTCTGCGTGGTGTGGTGCGCTGGCTTGCTGCACTGCTCGCTGATAGTGTGCGGGGTTGTGGTCGCTGCTTGCTCGCTGCTTCAGTTGCTTGCTGAGTTGTGGTTGCTGCTACTGGTGCGCTGCTGCGTCTTGTCTGTGCTTGCTGATGGGTGTGTGGTGCTCGCTCGCCTTGCCCGCGCGCCCCCCCCCCCTTTGCGGTGCAGTGAGTTGCTGCTGCTGCCTGTTCTGGTTGTCTGCTGCTCGGCGCTGCTAATTTGCTGTGTGGTGGTGGTGGTTGTGCTGGCTGCGCGTGTTAGTTGCCTGCTGCGCTGTTCGCTTCGCTGTGTGCGGTGTGGGTAGTGTTGTGGTGCTGGTCGGTTTGTGTGGGCGGTGTGGTGGTGCTGGTGTGCTGGTTGGTGGTGGTGGTTGCTGGTTGTCTGGCTGTGCGGCGCTGCTTGGTGGTGTGGTGTACTCGCTGCTGCTCTGAGCTGCGCGTGGTACGGTGCTGCGCTCGATGGTGTCGCGGCTGTGGTCGTGGCGGCGCGGCGGCCTGCTGACCTGGCTGCTAGGCTGGCTGGCTCGCTGTGCGCTGATGGGGGTGCCGCTAACTGTGCTGCTCGCGGCTGATTCGTGTGGTGCGTGCTGCGCTGCTTGGCGTGGCTCGCGGTTGCTGGCTGCTGCTGCTGCTGCTGGTTTGCTCGTGTTCGCTGCTGCGCTGCTGCCTGCTGCGATGTTTGCTGCGGTGGTGGGTGGGCTGCATGCTGCCGCTGCTTTATTGTTGCTCGCTGCTGCTGCTGGGCTGTTGCTGCCTTGGTCATACGTGTCGCGGCTGGTGGTGCGTGGGCTGGTGGGGGCTGGCTTGCTGCTGGTGCCTGCTAAAACGTGTTGCTTCTTCTGGCTCATTGCTTGGGTTGTACGGTGGCGCGTCGGCGGTTGGCGTTGCCGGTGCCGGTGGCCTGGTGGCGTGGGCGTGGCTGCGTGTGGTGCTGTGTGCGAGCTACTCTACTGGCTTCTCGGCGGCGGTCTGGTGGCTGGTGCTGCTATCCGATTCGTGGTGGCGCTACTTCACTACCCATTACTGGCTGCCTTGTTCGCTGCTTCGCACGCTGTGTGCGCTGTTGCTGCTCTCGGCTGTGCGTCGATCGCCATCACATCTTGTATAATTGGCTGCTCACAGTTCAGATTATACATTATAGCGAATCAACCAGTTACGAAACATCCCGTCACGTCCCGTGGATGCGATGCATAGTCAGAATTCACCGATAGAGCTTTTTCACTGTCATGTAAACCCAAGCCAATACACGCGTGCCACTGTTCTCTCACAGTCGCTGGCGACCCACGCCACAACAGTCTCTTGCTCTGTCTCTGCTGCGCTCTTTGCCTCATTCGATCTCATATGCTCCCTCTCTCTCTCTCTCTGTCTTCTGCGTTTTCCGTTTCGGTTCTCTCTCTCGTGCTCTGTCTCTCTCTCTCTGCATGACGCACACACGGGCGCACTGCACCGCACATCGCGCCAACCGCCGCCACCACTACACAGACACAGCACATCAGCTCACCATCACATCACACCACACGACACACAACTCTCACACACGCACTACACACGAACACACATCCTACATCACTACACATCACATTGACATCACATCGCCCGGGTCACAACTACACACACCTTACACACACACACTTGCACACCGCCGACACAGGCGCGACACTGCTACTCTCTCGTCTTCTACACCAACACACTACACCAAGGAGCTTCGCACATCATCATCACACACACACACCACACACACACACACAACACTCACAGCACAGTCATGTGGCTGCTACGCTACGCGCACACAGCAGCGTCAAATTTGAAAGAGCGAGCATGCATGGTAGAGTCGATATTCAAAATTGGGCTTTAATTATAACGTTGTATTGTGTCAAGCATCTAATTGGATGGATTAACGGGCGTGTGCTTTGCGGCTTTGCCATTGCAGGTGTATTTGATGACCGTCGTCCGGTTTTAGGCGTGCTACGCGGTGCGTACCAAGGAGGTAGGCAAGGTCTAAGCAATCTAGCTATTTCTCGTTTCCCTCCTCACGCTAATACAAGCCGCAGTATAGGACACCGACCGTCTATCAGTTGACTTGTTGGTCACTAATTACGTAACAGACCACATTATCATTCAGGTATATATATAGTAATATGATATATAAAAAAAAATATGAATAAAAAAATGAAGAAAAAAGAAAATAAAAAAAAAGAAAAAAAAAACAAAAAAAAAAAAGTTATATATATATTATATAGCAGAGAGCTAATAATAACCTCTAATTAAGCATTATATTTAAATTTAAGGTAACATAAGGTATTATCTAACTCTTGTAGTAGTATATAATATATATACTAGTATGTTTGTGTGTGTGTGTGCGTGCGTGCGGTGCGGTGAGTTGCGCCGTGTGTTCTGTGGCGTGGGTGTGCGTGTGTTGTGTGTGTGTTTGTGCGTGCGTGCGTGCGTGCTTGCGTGTGTTGTGTATGGTTGGCCGTGGCGTGCGTATTTTGTGTGTGTGGCTGCGATTGCTGTGCGTGCTTGCGCATAGTGTGCCTGTGTTGTGCGTGCACGCGTCCGCGCGTGTGTGTGTGTATTTTAATTTATTCATGTTGCATTCGTGGCTTTCTTTCTACATAAATAGCCCGGCTCTGCAAGCCCCTACTAGCTTAGCTATTGGCGTAAATACGTATATAATATCGATAAGTGAGGAAGAAAGAGAGAATTTGGTTTGGGTGATCGCATTGAACGTGTGGTGATGAATATGTGGGAATACGAGGAATGTCTGGGAATACGAGGAACTAACTGTGGGAAATACTAGGAGAATTGTCGGGAACGCAGAATGTTGCTAGGAATACAGGAAATACTGGGTGGGAATTAGCGAGAAGTGTTGTGGAATACCGAGCGAATATGTGAATACGAGAATGTGTGGGAATACGAGAAGTGTGTGAAAACGAAGTAGATGTTGGGAATACGAGGGAAATGTGTGGCGAATACCGAGGGAAAATAGTGGGCGATATCGAGGAAAGTGGTGGAATACGAGAATATGTTGGGAATGCACCGAGTAAGTGTGAATAGCAGAATTGTGGCATGATCAGAATAAGTGGAATAACCGAGAATACGTTTAAATGGTAAAAACACAGGGAGAAACATAGAAATAGGAGGAAGTACTGGATAAAGGTAAAATACATATGGAAAACGTGCTATAAGGTAGGATACACGTGGATAAATTTAAAAACATGCGGAAAACATATAAGAAATTTAGAAATACGAATGTGCCTGGAGGATGCTAAATAGGCAATGGAGCGGTGGGTGGCGCGTGAACATCACATCGTGTCGGAAACGAAAAGACGTGCGTGGCGTTCTTCGCTAGACTGGCGTCCGTGTGTTGCCCGTGGTGAATGCCGTACGCTGATGAATTTCATGGCTCGCGCGACGAATGACCGCCTCTCCATCTTGTCCCAGAGTAGCGCCGAACACGCTGAGTCCTATAGCGCATAGCGTCCACAGATCGAAAATCGAAGCTACGTATATCCGTTACGGCCTGCTCGCGCTGTAAGGCGGTCGCAGACCGACGCGACGGTAATGGTGGCGCGAATCATTTGTGAATAGATATGCGCGGCTGACTTTTGTTGAGGACATGTCCGTCGTTGTTCGAGTGTTGCCATTGAGGAACAGCGCATCGGCCGCAGATCAATTGAATTGACTGACTTGTGGCGCTTTTCAGTGTGTGCTCCCCGATAGCGTGGTGCTTGCAATGTCCTCCCCGTCTGTAGCGAGAGAAGAGGGGGAGGGAGGAGAGAGGTGGGAGAGATGTCAGAGGAAGTAGATGGAGAAAGAGGAGAAGAGAGAGAGAGAGATGAGAGAGAGAGAGAAAGCGAGAGAGAGAGAGAGAGAGAGAGAGAGCCGAGGAGAGAGATGAGAGGGAGGACAGGCGGAGGGAGAGAGAGACAGAAAGAGGAGAGAGAGAGAGAGACAGACCAGAGACGAGAGGGGGAGGAGGAGGATTGAATAAAAGCTAATGAATATTTATTTCGCAGACCTCTTCCCGAAAATAACGAAAATTAATATGAAAATGGCAATCTGAGTTTAGAAATAGTTCGCCGAAACCAAGCAGACTAGGCGGGCGAAGCCATAGCGAGAGAGTTTGTGGGGCCGTCTGAAAGACTGCGTGTTATGAGAAGAATAGAACCAGTGATAGTAGTGGAGAAGAGGGGAGAATGGATAAAGAGAAAACAAGATAAAGAGAGTGAGTCGAGAGAGAGGGCAATAGAAATATCAGGGAAGAGGGTAGAGAGACAGATAAAAGAGACAATATGCGACGAGAGAATAGAGAGGGCGAGAGAGAGAGTAGAGAAGAGAGAGGTAGAGAGAGAGAGAGAGAGAGAGAG
>NW_014577339.1:10277-22046 GCF_000485595.1 Priapulus caudatus
GAGAGCGCGAATGAGAGGGCAATAGAAACATAGAGAGAGAGAGAAGGGGAGAGATGAAGAGGGAGAGAGAATGAAAGAGAAAGAGAGAGATTGAGTGAAACAGCATGAGAAGTTTTGAGAGGATGCGGCTGGTTGCCTCGGTTACCAGTCAGCTCGGCTGCGCTGTCGTCACGTATGCTATTAACAATGTGTGTAATCTAGTAGCATATAGTTAGCAGCCGACTATAGGCTGACCTCAGCTAGACCAGCGCCGTTGATTTACAAGGAGCCGAGAGATCAGCATCTGAAAAGCATCCGTCTCTATTTTTGCTGCAGGTTGAATCGATGGGAGCGCTGCACGCACACACGCACATATATATATGTCTGTAGCGTTGCTTCGTCTGTCATGCAAATACGTCGCTTTGCTTTGTCGGCTGTTTCACGATGGGATGTCGCATAATTGCGACTGTCGTTCTGTGTCGCCCTCGACCGCGTGTGTCTACTTGTGTAGATAGGGCTGAGAGTGTGTGAGTATATGTGTGTGGGCGTGAATGCGTGCGTGTGTACGCGAGGGACAGAGAAAGAGCAAAAGATAGACGCAAAGAATTAGCAAGCAGGCATGAGTATACACTAGGGAGAATGAGTGCAAAACAGAGAGAGACAGAGAAAGAGAAAGTGAGAGAGTGTGTGTGTGTGTGTGTGAGAGAGAGAGAGAGAGAGAGAGAGAGAGAGAAAGAGAGGAAAGAAAAATAGAACAAAGGTGAGAGATGTCTCGGGACAGGGAGCTAGCGAAAGAGAAGGCGACGGAGCGAGAAACGCAATGGGGAAGAAAAGGAAAGCGAGCGAGGAGCATGTAGAAAAGAGAGACAAAATAAACTAATGCTGCAGCTTCTCCTTCGCCAAGAGTATAGCAGCAGTGAATTCACACGAGACACCGCTACGCATGTATGCCTCTCAGCTTTAGCCGAGAGCACCGCACACACACACTCACCTACATTTCTGTCACAACTGTTGCTAACTCAACCAGCTAACTACGCGCCACACGTCCGTGTATTGACGAGCACCGAGGGAGCACTAATGCCTACGACGATTCATGCCGAAACTGAATTATGTATTCCTACAAACAAGTGATGTAATGCGCAGTGTGTGCGTACGTATGTGCATGCGCGCGTGCGTGTGTGTGCGCGCATGTGTCAGTTCTTCCTTGCGTGCGTGCGTGCGAGTGTTTGTACGTGCGTGCATACATCTGTATCGCGAGAGAAAGAGAATTTTGCCAATACACCCGAGCACGTACGTGGTGCGTGTGTGCGTGGGTGCGTGTGTGCGTGGGTGCGTGGGTGCGTGTGTGCGTGTGTGCGTGGGTGCGTGTGTGCGTGGGTGCGTGTGTGCGTGGGTGCGTGTGTGCGTGGGTGTGTAAATCTATGCGAGGAAAAGAAAGGGTATATACAGAAAATCCGTACGCGCGTGAACGAGAGAGAGAGAGAGAGAGGGGGGGATTGAGAGAGAGAGAAAAAGAGTGAGAGAAAGAGAGACAGGCGAGACATAAAGAGAGGAAGGGCAATGCACTACAATTAGTGATGGGTTGGCCTATTTACCGACAATTTTTTCATTTCAGTTCTTCATCACGTTGATCTTGGTTCTCGTGGGTGAGATAGGAGGCGGTGTCTACGCCTATCAACAAAAGGAACAGGTACGGTTAGACTTATATGGATAGGCTCGTTCTTAAAATAGATCTCTCCTTGTTCGTCTAGCCACGAAATAAAGAAATCTGTTAGAAATAGCTCTAACCTCCAGGGCACGCGTTATTAGGGACATGATGCGTGCAAACATGTCGTCATTGTTTATTTCGTAAATGAAGACAGAGATCTATTCTATATCCATTCTCTGCCTATGCTCTTCTTCATCTCCATTCCATATCTATGCTCATTCATACTCATATGGAGGCCTAGACGGCTATCACTGTCCCGATGACGTCACCGCTGCTTTCCGCAGGTCGTTGACGTCATCAGAGATTTAATTAGAGGGACAATACGAAACGAGTACGCTGTAAATTCTGCGCAACGAAGCCTAATCGACTACCTACAGAGAAAGGTGAGCCGAGCCAACATTGATAACGAATTGCTTGCATAACGGAACTCATTCTCATTTCACGATAGCTCGACTACTAGTAACTACTACGACTACTAGTCTAAAACCGAGTTGTCGTGAGTGCAAATTGTAAAGATTATGAAAATGTTCGTTGTTTTCTCACTGTGTTTCTATTACGTGGTCATCGTCTTGTCGGCATGGCATAGTTGGAGTGCTGTGGCAGCGATGGACCGGACGATTGGGTAGGGATCGTAGTCTACGACCCAGACAAAGGAGCGGACATTGGAGTCGACGAGAAAGCTCAAATAAATCAGGTGCCATTCACTACTGACCTTTACTGACCTCTATTAACATCTCACCGCTACTGACCCTCTATTGGCATCTATTAAGTTCTAATGGTTTCTATTGACATCTCCTTACCACTATTGACCTCTATTGACCTCTATTAACCTCTTTACTGGTCTTTTGATTTCACCCGTTATCTGGCATTCACCGTTTTTCATAGTGTTGCAAGTTTGTGAAGGATAAAACAGTTTGCATGCTGGCTGTAAACCGAATAAACTAGCATCTGTGTGCGTGCGTGCGTGCGTGCGTGCGTGTGCGTGCGTGCACCTGGGCGTATGTATGTGTGCGTGCACGTGTGCGTGCGTATGTACATATGCGTGAATGTGAGCGTGAGTGCGTGCGTGTGTGCGTACGTGCGTGCGTTTGTAATCCAATGTGAGACGGGGATTTCGTTTGTGTGACAGGCCCCAGCATCCTGCTGCACGCCCGCCAGTTTGGCTGCCAGCCCTGACCAGTGTGGCGTGCTATCCGATAGCGACTACCCTAATGTATGGACCGTGGTGAGTGTAACACGAAAGTCCGTAGCAACTTGGTCTAATATAGGTGGACTGCGTCTGCTAAGTATTCAGTTTGCTAAGCATCAATTCTGTCATGAGCATGAGGCTCCCCATCTGTCAGGAATAAACTGTATTTTGCGAGAGAGAGAAAAAACTCTCCAACGAATATTTTTTTAGTTTAGTTGCCTGACGCGGACAGAACAATGGGCGATTTAAATAATTCAGGAAAACTTAATAATTGATAGCAATAACACGCAATGGGAACGCTGTTGATATAAACACCACGGCGAAGCGGATGTGAATAATTTTTGCCTCACCTGTCCGCGATGTTTCGTATGCAGGGTTGCCATGAGCAACTAGGTGTGGCAGTGAAGGACAACCTAGTTCTCGTCATAGGAATAGCCGTCTGCATAGCAATACTACAGGTGAGGGGTACATTACCTGCACACGCAGTAGATGCACAGCATTACCTGCACAAACAGTAGATACATAGCTACATACTTGCATAAGTATATACTGCTGTAACGTGCTGGCATAGCATGCTGCTGTAACATGCTGCTGTGTGCAACAGCTCTGCATGCTGCTGTAACATACTGTTGTAACATGCTGCTGTAACATGATGTTATAACATGATGCAGTTACATGCTGTTGTAACATTCTGTTGTAACGTGATGCAGTCACATGCTGTTGTAACATGATGCTGTCACATGCTGTTGTAACATGATGCAGTCACATGCTGTTATAACATTCTGTAGTAACGTGATGCAGTTACATGCTGTTGTAACATGATGCTGTAACATGATGCTGTAACATGCTGTTGTAACATGATACTGTAACATGCTGTTGTAACATGATGCTGTAACATGCTGTTGTAACATGATGCTGTAACATGCTGTTGTAACATGATGCTGTCACATGCCGTTGTAACATGATGCAGTCGCATGCTGTCTTTACAACTCCATATACTGCCGTGCCACGCTGCTGTCTCAGCTGCTGCCACAGCCCAGCTATGATGTGATTCTGTATCATACTGCTGTTATATGCTGCTACAACGTGGCCATGTATATATGCCGTGTTTCTGTTACAGATCGCTGTCATGGTGTTCACGCTGACGCTATGCATCGGCTTGAGTCGCACTGAGTACGAGCCAGCCAACATCGAGAAATACTAACTCTCCCATAATTCCACCGACCAGCTCAACAACTCCGAACACAGCTACTAGGGGGCGGGTGTGTTCCGACCACCACCGTGGTCCGCGCAGACACGCACAACACATCGACGACGCCACACGTTCCCGAAACAACGTTGGGTGAAATGTATTTTGCGTAAATATCTCGTGCGTTCCTACCCGTGCAGCTGTTGATATTTGTTGCGAGACAGGCGTGGCTCGTCAAAATGCGATGGCAGAGCCTCTAGTGGTAACGTGCAGAGTTATATGTTATTGCAATGAACGGAAGCTGAAGTTATTGAGCCACTGTTGCGCCGGGTATGCTCTACGGTGGTTGCCAGGGGCCACGTACGTGAGTCATAGGGACCCTACAGTGGCTGATGCGAGCACGAGTAATACGCTGGCAGGCCTTGCAGAGGGTGAAAGACCCAAACATGGGAACTAGGCGTCTCTGTTGTTTAATATCGATTCCGTAGGAGAAAATCAAATTTGAGTTATTTATGAACTTGGTAATTGCATTGCTGTTATTTCAAGGTTCTGCAAATTGGCTCATTGGCGTTGGAATATTTAAGCAGAATGTACACACGCAATATATATATATATATATATATATCAACTTCAGAATCAAGCAGCCTCACGTGAACTTCTTCGACGCTCGACTCATCGATGATATACTCTAAAATCACAACAGCAAGACTAAAGAAATCGTTCGACCCGGCCGCCGCTTGTCCAACGATCTCGAAGCACTCTGTTTCATTCCTAAATACGGATAATATCGCGGTGTCTTCGTCGATGCCGCCACGCCAATGTCTATAAACGGCCATTATACCGAAACTCAGCCGTACCACAGACGACCCCGAGCCTGAATTCACGCTGACTGCCCACACCGTGCTAGGATCAAGAATTACAAAGCACTTGGCCTCACTAGACACAAAAAGGTCAACGGCTGCAGAATTAGTAAAATCACAATTTAATACCCCAACCCCGCCTCCCGTGCGGGGAAAAATGCATTGTTGGTGGAAAAATTCCCCTAAAAAAGAAAGGAATGGAACAATCATCCAGAAATAGCTTGTTGTGTTGCTACAGTGCCAATGAAGAGTGATGTTAACCGGTTAATGACGCTTTAGGAGTGCACTTAGTCAAAAAGAGAGCCACCCCTGATCTAAACCTGTGGCCGCCCCTACCCCGTCCTACCCTCTGGTGACACGGCCACTCCCTCTCCCCCCCCTGCCAACTTACAACCAACGCTTACATATCTCCGCTCCACCTCCCCTCACCTTGTATTGCTGTGCAGAGAGATGCGATCTAAATCCTTGAGGCCCGTGTGAATGTTTTGCAAGTGGGCTGGGCAGAGCGTCTCAAGCAGAATTGTGAGTACTGAACGTAACACGAAGAAGAGAAATTTAATTTATAAGCAGAGTTAATGGCACTCGTCAAGGTTTTAAAAACTCATTACTCAGACGTTCACATTGGTGCGAGTGGCTTTGGTCGTCTGCCGTGTTTCTGCCTCGGCTGAACATGATGCGGTTATCCGAGTGAACAACGGCAGAAGCCACATTACAAATTTGGGCGATGTTGGCGAGGGACGATTATTGGTAAGAATTTGCCCGCAACTAACGTTGCGTTTGGTGTGCAGAAATGCAGTAAAAACAGTTTTTTCATCATCACACTTGATGTTGATCCACTAGTGCAGCCAGAACAGAATAAAACACATTCTGACCCTCTATACAACCCACATACTTGAAGTGTATAAAATTCAATGTCATAAAATGTTTTTTGCTCATTTATAAAATTTGTTGGCACTTAACTACGCCATCCTATTTTTCTTAAATATTTCACGTGCAAGGTATATTCAGAACTAAAGTCTTAATAACTTGACATAGTATGAGTAATAGTTTTCTCAGGAGTAATGGTAGTCTGAATGTATCACTGTTTGTTTAGCAGTTTACACACAGACAATTACGTACCCTAAATTCGAATTGCTTTATATCTTGGATAACGACTAAGATCGCAATTGATTGTTTTATATGACATAATTCACCATTGCTTGATGTTATGCAACATAATGTTTATTACATTAAGCATGCGCACAATTATAAATACACAACAGAACAAAAACCATAGTTATCATTCCGTGAAAAACGCTTCACGCAAAAAAGAATTGTTGATTTGAAAAGAAATGTCGGTTGCAATTAATTACGCGTTCTAATGTTTGTGGTCTTCATAATGACCCAACATCATATTATTAGAGAACTATTAAGTATCCATTTACTGCCACCAATACTAACAATCTTAAGTTTATAGTTAAATGCATCAATAATTGGGATGACGTACTGTTCATACACATTTGTAACTGTCATCTCAAAATTATTAACACTATCAAAAGTTGCCTGAATGGAAACCACCAGTAATTGTCTCTTCCCCACATTACAAACATTAATAATTAAATTAACTATTAAAGATCCCGTAAGCTCAGACTTGTTTGCCTGACCTCACAGTCCAGAATCTGTTGCTTGGTTTGGTGGATCTCCCGGGGTGTAAGGCTGCGTGGCGAAGCCAACCCAAAGAATGCAGAGTTCTTATTATGCAGATTTCTAAGACATTCTGGCGCAGATTGGATATGTTTCTCGTATTGAGAGAACCAGTTGTAGACTCATCAAGACACTACATACCCCACACTACATACCCACACTATACACAATCACCCACACTTAACATGCACCACAATGCACCACCCACACTAATCACTTACATACATCATCCACACACAGTCAAACTACTACCACCCTCCACACTACATATCCCACTAATGCACAACCCACACTAACAGTCACCTACACACAACCACCCACGACTACATCCCCACACTAAATCACATTACACACATCATCCACACTAACATCAATTACACTACACACTGTACATTAAACCACCACATACATACTACACTGACATCATCCACACTACATCACCCACACTACACATTCCACACTATCATCACTTAACACTACATCACCTACACTACATCACCCACAAACTACATCACCTATACTCACATCATCCCTACACACATCACCCCTCACTACACCTTACCACTCCAGAAACCTCATCACAATACACCACCTCAGCACACATCACTACACCCTACATCACTACACTACATCACCCACACTAACATCACTATAACATTCATCCACACTACTACCTACACTAACATCACTTACCTACATCATCCACAATAACACCACCAATGCCTACATCACCTACACTACATCATCCACAAACATCATCCACAACTACATCACTGTACACTACATCACCCAACGATAAACTAGCATTCACCCATAACTACATCATCCCACCAGCTATTACATCTCACCAGCTCGACTACATTCATCCACAAAATACAAGAAGGCAACCAACCACAATAAATCAATCCACCCCCGCTACACACCCTACACTTACCCACCCAACTACACCCACCTAACACACACGAAACCAACCGACACACTACATCACCTAGCACTAAACAATCATCCAACCACAGTACCATACATCCACACTAACTCCCCCACATCCACCCTACACTACACACCACTACTACACATCACCCACAGGGCACGCCCTCAACATCACTTCCACACTACCCACTCACCCACAGGCTAGACCACTACCCACCCCCCCACATCATGTCCACGCAACCACTCCCCCCCCCCGCACTCGTACCAGATTTCATCACTACTACTTCTCGCACCCTTCTCACAAAATATATTTACGGACACGCAAATCCCACTCCCTCGCGATACGGTCACGCACGCTCCACACACAGTCGACGAAGGACGTCCGATCGAGCAAACCATGGACACTCACCGCCACGAGTTTTTCGGTGAGCCGAGTGTTGGTGGAGAGGGCGCTGTCGTCGATGATGGCGGCTTGCTGCATGACGGCCGCAAGCTCCGGCAATCTTCCCCTGGCAGACGTTCCTAATTCGAGTTTCTGCAGCAAGCACGCCGCCGTGTTTAGATGCTTGTTTAACAATGGTTAAAAAGCCTCCACACTCCCCTTCTCCTGTCACCAGTTGTCTAAAGCGGGGCAACGAAACGGACAGGGGGAGAGGGTCGACGCGGTGAGCCGTCGCACCGGCAGCGCGAGTGGGACGTAGCATAATCGAGGGAGCAAGAGGGGTGAGAGGGCGCGAAAGCGAGTAAGGAGAGCGGAGAGCAGAGAGAAGAAAGGAAAGAGAATGTGGTGGAAAGGAAAACTTCTACTGTTAATGCCTCCTCCTCCACACAGCTCAGAAGCACGGGGAATCGACGCGAAATGGAAATACAAGTCCGGAAACAGAGAAAGGACCTAGCGAACGACAGCGCTCATTTCTAACATCTATCGGCGGTGACTTGTGTGGTGGATGTAGGAAATTCTAGTAAAGACACCTGTTAGTGACCCAAATTGTTACAAACACGGCGGACCAAACAGTGGAATGCCAGCGGATGGTATCAGGACTTCTCAAAGGAATGTTTGTTGGGATGAGTTGATAGAAAGTTGCCTAAGGAGACGAAAGGGAAGATGGCGCGATAATACTTAAGTGCTTCAGATTAAATGTAAGCTCCCATCGTACATAGTAGACAACAACTATGTTGCAAGACAGAATTAGTAAGCCATGACCTTTACCTACGCAAGCCTACAGCTGCAATAGAGAAGCTGCCACCTGTAACTAATTAAGCAGCAAAATAGTTACAGACAGCCAATACCACACATGCCTTGGCAGTGGGCACTGGCAGATGGCCATACGTTACATTTGAAACGAAACGAAGTAAGAAGAAAAAAAAGAAGATACTTGAGAGACTAATCGTAATACTGACAGTAGCAGCAATGCCAATAGAATATTATAGTTTTAAAGGCGCAATAACCTTTCTTCAATCAATTTAATGCTTTTGAAATTCTCACTGTTGCACATTGCTAGCCTCGTTACATCAGGTCACTGTATAGATTGCTAGCTAGGCAAACGTGACCGGCAAGTCAAATGTCTTCCTATACAGACAGTAAACAAATCATGTTTAAGACGCCTCTTGAGGGTCAAACGGTTATCAGACACTTTACTCTTCGCGATGTCAGCAGAAGGGACATTTCATTGGTCCTTTCAATCAAAGCCATAAAAATATAGGTCACCGCTGAACGAAAAAAGTTTTCCCAATCGGCTTCCGTCAGAGCCATGTCCTCAAAATGTCTAAAATATGCCGCTGTGCACATCTGAACCTTTGAACCTGTGACCAATCCAATTTTCGGCACACTGGATGGCTTTTCGCTACCATCAAATTGAACCTAATACAGACCGACTATCCCGAGCTAGGGTGAGACACGCTTAGATTATGTAGCACGGCAATTCTGCATTACCTCCGCTATACAACTTAAGTTAAGGAGTTGAATGTTCCCCCTTCTTTACAAGAACCTCTGACCTTTGACCTTTGACCCAGCTTCGACATCCCAATCGTTTTGACGTCCTCCCCGATGTGCGCGAATATCGTGACCGTGAAAAATCGATGCGAAGACGTCGCGAAGAAAGTTAAGATTGTCCGGCAAAATGTTGACAGGTACGGACCGCCGCAACGGAGCGGAGACGACGGACGGACTGGACGGAACGATCGTAGCGATCTACAAGCTGCATCTGACTTGTCCAGATGAGCTAAAACAAGCAGAGAAAGCAGAGGAGCTCATAGCGATTGCACCTGCAACCCAGTGATATGCATATTCAAGCCCGCCATAGTAACAAACCTAGATATATATACCATACTGTTTAACTAATACAGGTGCGTGTGCGTGTGCGTGTGCGTGTTGCGTGTGCGTCGTGCGCGTGTGTGCGTGTGTGTGATAGTACAGGTTAGCAGTTTGTAGTTATGTACATTGTGATAATACAACGTTTACAGTTGACAGTTTAATGTACGTATGATAGTTAGTTAATAGTTGATAGGCTATGTACTATGATAGTTTAGTTTTTATAGTTGATGGCTAGTGTACGTATAATAGTTTAGTTAATAGTGATAGTTTTTAATGTTAAGTCGTATGATAGTTTTTTAGTTAAGGCATACACAATGACGCATCCAAACCGCTAATTTCCCAGTACTCGACTAGCAATACTTCGTGTCATGCATGAATTAACTACCTTATGACAAAATAAACTTCTAGTTGCTCCCATTTCACTGGCGCATGAAGTTGAACTTAAAAAACAAGGCCAAGCTCATAAGAAAGAGGTGATAAAACTGGCAATTCTGGCGCAACGCCCGACTGTTTCGCCAAACAAAATAGCCTCGAAGTGGTGAGTAAAAGAACGTGACGTCACATGTTTTATATCTTTGCTGCGGCCTGTAACCGCTGTAACCGCAGAACCGTGCAAACGTTGCTTGGGGATTGGGGAAACTGTCAATAAACATTGGCGAATTTACACATTGGAGGTATTCGTTCTAAAATACCTTTTATATAGACAACCGCGGCAGTGAATGGGAGGAACTAGAGTTTATTTTGCCCATAAGTAGTATGATTATGCATGACACGAAGTATTGTGCATAGTCTAGTACTGGAGAAATTAAGCGTGTTGGATGCGCATGTGAGCACTTTAATTGTTGATGTTATGTATGTATGATAGTTTAGTTAATAGTTGATAGTTATGTACGGTATATGATAGTTTAGTTAATAGTTGATAGTTATGTACGTATGATAGTTTAGTTAATAGTTGATAGTTATGTACGTATGATAGTTTAGTTAATAGTTGATAGTTATGTACGTATGATAGTTTATTTAATAGTTGATAGTGTATGGCATACGTATGATGAGTTCTAGTTTAATAGTTGATAGTTATGTACGTATGATAGTTTAGTTAAATATGTTGATGAAGTTATTGTACGTATGATAGTTTAGTTAATATGGATAGTTATGTATGTATTGAAAGTTAGTTATAGTTTTGATAGTTATGTACGTAATGAAGTTTTTAGTTATAGTTGATAGTTATGTACGTATTAATGTTATTTAATAGTTGATAGTATTATGTACTAATATAGTTTTAGCTTAGATAGTATGATAGTTTATTTAAATAGTTGATCGTTTATTACGCATGATAGTTTGTTTAACTGAGTTGATAGTTATGTTACCACATGAGTATTTATTTAATAGTTGATAGTTATGTACGTATGATAGTTTAGTTAATAGTTATAGTATGTACGTATGAAGTTAGTTAATAGTTGATAGTTATGGTATGTATGTATAGTTTAGTTAATAGTTGAAATAGTTTTATGTAATGTATGATAGTTTAGTTAATAGTTGATAGTTATGTACGCATGATAGTTTATTTAATAGTTGATAATTATGTACGCATGATAGTTTATTTAATAGTTGATAGTTATGTACGTATGATAGTTTATTTAATAGTTGATAGTTATGTATGTATGATAGTTTAGTTTAATAGTTGATAGTAGTAAGCTATGATATTTAGTTAAATATTGATATGTTAAATGTACGTATGATAGTTTAGTTAATAGTGGATAGTTATGTATGTATGATAGTTTAGTTAATAGTTGATAGTTATGTATGTATGATAGTTTCGTTAATAGTTGGATAGTTTATGTACGTTAATTAGTTTCAATTTAATAATTGATAGTTATGCTTACGTATGATATGTTATTTAATAGTTGATAGTTATGT
>NW_014577339.1:22071-32827 GCF_000485595.1 Priapulus caudatus
AGGTATTACGCTGGTGGGACAGAAGCTGTTTACTTGTTTGCTGCTAGGCGATGGAAGCAACAGATTTTTTACAATGTTATTGAAAATCTCCTCTCTCACGCTCGTGCTCGTTTGTAGCAGCTTCTCAATCTCCATTCCTGCTTTTCTCTCGCTGCTCTCTCTTTCTTCTCTCCTCTTTGCTCTCTCTCTCTCGTCAGTCGTGTGCGTCTCGGTGCAGGTCTCGTTCTCGTCTCTCTCTCACTCACGTCTCTCGTTGGCGGGTAAGTCTCTTTTCTACTACATGCTGTGTCCTGTTGTCTGTGTGTTTTATTTGTCTGCGCTGTCTGCCCTGTCTTTTGGTTGCGACAGACAGACACCTGACGCGGCAGCAACCCGCGCGGAGAATTGAAAAAATTTCGCTAATTGGCAAAACGGCGGCCACCGGCGAGGGCACTCCGCGCCGAAGTTTCAGATTGCGCATTTTCTTCTGGGGAAAGACAAAAAAAACAACCGAAAACCAAAAAATAAAGAGAGAGTGCGATCGACGGGGCACCCCGTTGTTTCGCTGCCGTTTTAACTTAAGGAGGCGAAGGCACGCGCTGGAGACGTCGATGGATATAGGAAAACGGACGGGGTAGGCCAGGATTAATTAGCAGTGCATGCTGCGGGCGATTTGCGGCTGCGGGCCAGGCCGCACAAGACGGCCAGCAGCCAAACACCTAACTCTGAGTATTAGGCAGACGCAATACACATGCTGTCTATATATGTCCATACACCACAGCAGCGAGCGGCACGGCCATACGATATGGCACGCCGCGAGACAGCACACACACCACACATACACGCACACACAGCACGCCACGCGCGCGCCGCACACGACGCAAGCATTGCCGGCGGCGCGTTATGATAATATACAACAGGATAAAGCGGGCTAAGGGAAGGCAAAAAATTCCAATGACCGGGTGGCGGCGCGGCTAGCAGGGAAGAATATCGAGTGTGGTGTGTGTGGGCAGCAGGGGCCAGGCGAGCCAGCATGGAGCTGGGATGCGCAGCGATCGAGTCCTCGTAGGCTCTTTCTTCGATTACAGGAGGGAAGTATGATTGGGTGCTGCAGGGAAAGAAGTCGTTCCTGGCGCAGGCGCAGGACGGCCGCTAGCAGATGAAAACACGCTACAGTAAAATTAGGTATGACTGCTGGCGAGAGGGAGGGGGGACGGATGGGAAGCGAATTCAATGGAGGGAGGGAGGGAAGGGACGGGGCAGAAAGGAAGGGAATAGATCGTACAGAAGTAAGGGAGTAAATAAAGGATTGGAGAAAGGCTGGAGGTGTAGGAGGGAAGGAGAGGGGATGAGGGTGGTGTGTGTGTGGGGGGAGGGAGAAAAATGGGTGAGGAGAGAAGAGTCGAATACATGTGCGGCTATCAATGAGTATCACGGTAGCACTCACATCAGCTGTTATTAAATTACAGTATAGTTAGCCCGGCAGCGCCATATATATGAGCTTTACAGCGTTGTTGCGGCGTAAAGAGCGGTAATCACTAGGAAGGGCGATGTCTATGTGCTTGTAAAACTGCTCGTCCTGAAGTAAAAAAGCGAATTGTAAACATTTAGTAAAATTACGCCCGTGTAATGCTTAGTTTGATCAAGATTTACAGTGTGTTGTACCGGTGCTGCCATCTGCTCTGGTGTCGGAATGGGCAATCCACTCATTTCGGCAACGTCATTTTGAATTCATGTATTCTCGTCGCTGTATAACTTCACACTAAAATTTTGCCGATACTATCTCTTACTCAAAAGCAGGTAGTGCGCGGGCTAGCGCGCATATTGCAGGGAGTGATATACCCCTACGCCTCCGTTGCGGGAATGGCATTGTGGGTGGGATTTCTAAGAAGGATGGCAAATCATTTAGAAGTCGTTGTTTGTGTGCTACAGGTGCCATGAATGAGATGTGATGTGTTACCGGGTTTAAGCAGCCTGTAAGGGTGCACTTAGTCAAAAGAGCAGACGTGTTAATCTGTGGCAGCCGCTACGTCGTATTGTGTGACACGCCGCCACTTCTCCTGCCAAGTTTCCAAACTCAACGCGCTTAACATCCGTCAGCGTTCATTGTATTGGTGTGAGAGACAATTGCGATCTATTCTCCTTGCGCCCGTGTGAGATGTTGCTAGGGTGGGCTGGGAGGGCGTCTCGCAGAATTGCTTACGTATGATAGTTTAGTTAATAGTTGATAGTTATGTACGTATGATAGTTTAGTTAATAGTTGGATGCTCAGGTAATAATGCAATTACTAGTTCCAGGTGTATGTGACAGTGCAGTTAAGGCTTGTGTAAGCGCGTTATGTGTGCGATGGTACCTCCAAGGTCTGGTCGGGCTGGGCAACGCAACATTCCAGCTTGTTCGCTGCCGTCAGCTTCAACATCTGTTCCCTGTACTTGCTCATGATCAACGTCAGCGCACTCTGGTGTTCATCCAGGGCGAGTCGCAGCTCCTTGTTCTCCTAATGATAAAAATTTTCACAGTGAATGCGCAGAATCATATGCTCGCGAGTAAACACAATGAGGGATGTATTTCTATATATGCGGTTCTTAGCTTCCTAGCTAACATTGCCACACTGCCGATAACCTTGAAATTAATCTAGATAAGCCCATTGCTTATGCAATGTTGACGAATGCTAGAGTAACTGGCACCTTGTGTAGTTAATAAGTACATAACCTTACATCCAAATGCGTATTGGTTTGTCCAATATCACTGCTGGTTACTAAGAAATGTCTAATTGAAATCCGCAGTCCAAAAATCAGTTGTTTACAGTTTCAAACCGCTGCTGGCGAAGCGAGTGTGATACAGATTTATAGTACGCATGCTCGGCCGTACGCAATGCTATCATCAGTGATTTTGTAAACATGGACGCTCATGATAAGGAACTTTTTGTCAGGGCTGTCCAAGTGCGTCCGTGATTAGTACGTGTGTTTTACTCCCTTTCCATGTTTAGTCCGTGGCCGTGGTTACACCGCTGACACCTCCATTTCATCTGGCATCCAAAACATACGGGCCGCACAAATGTTTACGTCCTCACTTGACTCCTGGATGACATTTACGGCACGTAAATGATACGTTGATACATATCAACAACCGATTTCAAGTCTTGTTTGTAATGTAACCAGCAGTGATATTGGACAAACTAATACCGTTTGGCTACAAGGTTATCTACTTATTAACTACACAAGGTGCCAGTAAGTTACTCTAGCATTCGTCAACATTGCATAATCAATGGGCTTATTATGCCTTTAATATACAACACTATATGGTGAACATTGAATTGTAACACCAGATGGCAGCATTTAGTGTAGGTAAATATATGAGTAACCACTCTTGTGTAGCAGATGACTGCCTACATCAGTGGTTCCCAAACTTTTTTCAGGCCAGTGACCCCCTTGGCTCCATAAACTAATTCCCAATCTCTCTCTCTCTCTCTCTCTCTCTCTCTCTCTCTCTCTTTTTCTCTCTCTCTCTCTCTCTCTCTCTCTCTCTCTCTCTCTCTCACTCACTCTCTCGTTTGCGTACTCTCTTTTCTACTACATCTGTGTCTGTTTGTCTGTGTGTTTATTTGTCTGCCTGTCTGCCTGTCTTTTGTTGCGACAGACAGACCTACGCAGCAACCCGCGCGAGAATTGAAAAAAATTGTCCTAATTGCAAAACCCCACCGGCAGGCACTCCCCGAAGTTTAATTGCGATTTTTTCGGGGTAAAGAAGAGATCGATCGAGCACCGTTGTTTCGC
This sequence comes from Priapulus caudatus, assembly GCF_000485595.1. Classification (NCBI taxonomy): domain Eukaryota; kingdom Metazoa; phylum Priapulida; class Priapulimorpha; order Priapulimorphida; family Priapulidae; genus Priapulus; species Priapulus caudatus. The sequence goes on from NW_014577339.1 coordinate 25,827, forward strand.
TGCCGTTTAATTTAGGAGCGAAGCACGCGGCTGGACGGCGATGATAGAAACACGACGGGGTGGCAGGAAATTACAGTCATGCTGCGGCGATGCCTGCGGGGAAGCCCGCAAGACGGCCGCAGCCAACTCTAACCTGATTATAGCAGACGCAATACAATGCTGTCATATATTCATACACACACACACACGCACGCATACATGCACGCACACGCACACACACACACATACACGCACACACACACGCACGCGCGCGCGCACACGCACGCAAGCATGCGCGCGCGTTATATATATAAACAGGAAAAGGGCAAAAGGAAAAAATCCAATGACCGGTGGGCGCGCGGCTACAGGAAGAATATCAGTGTGGTGTGTGTGGGATAGAGGGGCCACAGCAGCATGAGTGGGAGCGAGAGATCGAGTCCCCGTAGGCTTTCTTCGATTACAGGAGGGAGTGAGATTGTGCTGCAGGGAAAGAAGTAGTTACTGCAGCGCAGACGGCCGTAGCAAGAAAAACGCTACAGTAAAATTACGGTATGACTGCTGGCGAGAGGGAGGGGGAGGATGGGAAGCAATTCAATGGAGGGAGGGAGGGAAGGACGTGGCAGAAAGGAAGGGAAAGATCGTAAGAGTAGAGTAGAATAAAGGATTGGAGAAAGATGGAGGTGTAGGAGGGAAGAAGGGGGAGAGGGTGGGTGTGTGTGGGGGGGAGGGAGAAAAATGGTGAGGAGAGAGAGTCAATACACGGCTATCATGTATCACGGTAGCACTCACATCAGCTGTATTAATTACAGTATGTTACCGCACCATATATATAGCTTTACCGTTTGCGCTAAAAGCGGTAATAATAGGAAGCAGTTATTGCTTGTAAAACTCTCTCCGAATAAAAACACGAATTGTAAACATTTAGTAAAATTACGCCGTGTTAATGCTAGTTGATAAGATTTACATGTGTCTGTACGGTGCTGCCATCTCTCGGTGTCGAATGGGCATCACTCATGCAACGTCATTGGAATTCATGTATTCTCGTCGCTGTATAAATCACACTAAAATATGCCGATACTTCTCTTACTCAACAACAGTATCCGGGCTAGCCGCATATATCAGGGAGTGATATACCCCCACCCTCCGTGCGGGGAATGCATGTGGTGGATTCTAAGAAGGATGGACAATCATAGAAGTAGTTGTTTGTTGCTACAGTGCCATGAAGATGTGATGTTACCGGTTAAGCACCTTTAGGGTGCACTTAGTCAAAAGAGAGACGTGTTAAACTGTGGCAGCCTACGTCTATTGTGTGACACGGCCACTTCTCCTGCCAAGTTACAAACCAACCGCTTAAATCCGTCAGCGTCTATTGTATTGTTGTGAGAGAAATGCGATCTATCTCCTTCAGCCCGTGTGAATGTTGCTAGGTGGGCTGGGCATGGCGTCTCGCAGAATTGCTGAGTACTGACGTACACGAAGAAGAGAAATTTAATTTATAAGCAGAGTTACTGGCACTCGTCAAGGTTTTAACTCCATTACTCAGACGTTCACTTGGTTTGCAGTGCTTGTCGTCTGCCGTGTTCTGCCTCGGCTGACATGATGCGGTTATCGATCAACGGCGAAAGCCACTTGTACAAATTTGCGCGAGTTGCGAGGGACGATATTGTAAATTTGCCTCGTTGCGTTGTGTGCAGAAATGCGTAACCAGTTTTTCATCTCACACTTGATTGATCACGATGCAGCCAGAACAGATAAAACACATTCTGACTCCTCTACTCCCCACTATACTTGAAGTGTAAAAAATTCAATGTCTAAAATGTTTTTTTGCTCATTTATAAAATTTGTGGCACTTAATACGCCATCCTTTTCTTATATTCACGTCAAGGGTATATTCAGACTAATAGTCTTAATACTTGACTAGTAGTGTAATAGTTTCTAGGATAATTAGTCTGAATGTACTGTTGTTTACAGTTACAACGACAATGTAGTACACTAGATTTGAATGCTTATATTCTTGGATAACACTAAGATCGCAAATGTGTTTTATATTACATTCTTGATTTATGCAACATAATGTTATATTACATGTACATGCGCACAATTTATAAATACACATACACCATAGTTTATATAGTCGTGAAAAACGTTCACGCAAAATTGTTGATTTGAAAAGAAATGTCGGTTGTGATAACTAACGACGTTCTTATGTTGTGTCTTTCATATGCCCAACATATATTATTAGAGACTATTAGATCCATTTACTGCCACCACATACACCATCTAAGGTTTATAGTTAAATGCATAAATAATCTCGATGACTACTGTTCATACACATTTGTAACTGTCATTCAATTATTAACACTATCAAAAGTTGCTGAGTGGCAACCACCAGTAATGTCTCTCCACCACATTACAACATTAATTAATTAATTAAATATTAAATTCCCTAGCTCAGCTTGTTGCCTGACCTTCACAGTCAGAATCTGTTGCTGGTTTAGGTGGATCTTCGTGTAGGCTGGTGGCGCCACCTGCAGAGTTCTTATTATAGCAGATTTCTAACATTCTGCGCAGATTGATATTTTCCTGTATTGAGAGAAACCAGTTGTAGATCATCAACACTACATCACCCACACTACATCACCCACACTACAATTAGCTATCAAACTATTAACTACAACTATCATACTGGTTACGTAGCTATCAACTATTAACCTAAAACTATCCAACGTACATAACTGTCAACTGTAATACGTGTATTATCACATGATACATAGATACAAACTGCCTAACTGTACTATCCACAACACGCACACACGCCGCACGCGCACGACGCACACGCAACACGCACACGCCACACGCACCTGTATCTAGTAACAGTATGTATATATATCTATTGTTTTTACTATGCAGGGCTTGAATTATGCCTATATCGATGAGTTGATGTGCATCGCTATGCAGCTCTTGCTTTCTCTGCTTTTTTAGCTCATCTGACATAGTCAGATCGCAGCTTGGTTAGAATCGCGACGATCGTCCGGTCCGTCCGATCCGTCGGTCCGTCCGTGCCTGTGCGTACCGTCCGTCAAACAGTTGGCGCACAAAGATCTTAAGGGTCCGCTCGGACGTCACGCGTCACGATATTCGGCACGCTATCGGGGGATCGCGGTCGCAAATACGAGTTGGGTCGACTGTCGAAGCTGGTGGGTCAAAGGTCAAATGGTTCAAGAGGGTGTAAAAGAAGGGGAAATCTGCACTCTCTTAACTAAGGTATAGGGAGGGTAATGCAGGACGATTGCGGCACAAATCTAAAGCGGCTCGGACCTAGGCTTCGTGGATCAGTCGGGTGTATAGCAGTTGATGGGTAGGGAGAAAGCCCATCAGGGCGTGCGTGGCGAAATGTGGAGGTGCGACGGTCGAAAGGGTCGCGGGGCGCGAATTGTGCACAGGGCAGATTTTTAGACATTTATTCTTGACTGGACTGGTCTGACGGCGTGAGCGATTGGGAAAACTTTTTTCTTTCAGCGGTGGCACCTAGTATTTTTATCGGCACTTTATTTGAGAAGGACCATGAAATGCTCCCTTCTTGCTGACTATGCGAAGAGTAAGTGTCTGATAACCTTTGTTGACCCTCAAGAGGAGCGTCCGTTACAACCGAGTGGAGGGGTTTAGTTTATCTGTCTTGCTGGTTAGCGAAAGATCGATTGACTGCCGGGTTTGCTAGTAGAATCTTACATGCCTGGATGTACGAGGCTACAACTGCTCACGTGATAATTCTCAAAAGCTAAATTTGTGATTGGAAAGAAGGGTTTATGCTCCTTAAATCCCTTATAATTTCTATCGGCATTCTGTCACTGCTCCAGGTATCTTTTTACATTAAGGTATGCCAGCTGCCAGTGTGGCCACTTTGCCAGTGGCATGTTGGTGGTGGGCTTGTGTACTTTTGGTGCGCTGCGTTAATTAGTTACAGCCGTGGCCAGCCTCTCATATTGCAGCCTGTAGGCTTCGCGTAGGTAAATGGATGACGTGCCTTACCTATCTCTGTTCTTGCAAATTAGTTTGTTTGGCTACATATGTACGATGGAGCTTCCATCTTTATAATCTGAGACACTTAAACGTGACGCCGGCCATCTCGTGGCAACTTTTCATAACGATCCCGAACTCAAACTGGGTCCTTTTTTGAGAAGGTCTCCTGATCTACATCCTCTATGCATTCCATGTTTTGGCGTGTATCGTGAACCACATTTGCTGGACTAACAGTGGTTTATACTAGTCGCACCACTTCACACAGAGTCACCGCCAGTAGATTGTTAGATGAGCGCTGTCGCTCCGCGGACTTGTTATTCCATCGCGTCACCCCGTGCTTCTACTGTTAAAGCATTAACAGTAGAATTTTCTCTCCACCACATCTTCTCTTTCTCTTTCTCTCTCTCTCCCTCTCTCTAGCTTTCTTGCCCTCTCACCCTCTCTTGCTCCCTCATTATCACTCCCACTCTCCTGCTCCCTCACCCTCACCCTCACCCTCTCCCCCTTCCTTTCGTTCCCCCTCTTAACAACTTTTAAAAACAACATTGCACACTTTTTAACATTAAAAGCATTAACACGCGCCCTGTGTTGCTTGCCTCGGAAGAATGAAGGAACGGTGAGGCGGGAAGTAATTGCCGAGCTTAGGGCCGTCATGCCACGCAAGCCGCTCCATCTTGATCGACGGACAGCGCCCTGCTCCACCAACACGTCGGCTGCCCGAAAACGTCGTGGCGGTGAGTGTCCATGGTTTCTCCTCGATCGGCACGTCCCATTCGTCACGACTCGTGTGTGGAGCCCGGTGCGGTGACCGCTATCGCAGCAGGGAGATGTACGGATTTGCGTGCGATGTCCGTAAACTATATTTGTGTGAGAAGGGTGGCGAAAGTAGTTGAGTGGCATGAGCATATGGACGAGAGTGGCGGTTGCTGGCGTGATATGTAGACTTGTGGTGTGATGTAGGTTGTAAGTGATGTAGTGGGGGGTTGTCTGTTGCGTGGGTAGTTGGGTGAGTTGTAGTCGTGGCTCTTGGCGTGGTGTGGTGTAGGTGGATGTGGCGGTTATGTGCGATGATGTAGTGTGGATGATATGTATGATAGGTGATGTTAGTGTGGCGTCGGGTGTAGGTGATCAGTATGTACGTGGGGTGGTGTAGTGTAAGTTGTGTAGCGTGTGGAGTGATTGTAGTCGGGTGTGGTTGGTGTATTTGTGGAATGCATGTTAGTGTAGGGTGATGTGTTAGCTCGAGTGGATGATATAGTAATGGGTGATGTAGTGTGGGTGATGAATAGTGTAGTGATGTATGTGGATGATGTGAATTGTGAGATGATGTAGTGCTAGCGTGATGTAGCGGATGGGTGGTTGTATTGGTGGATGCATGTAGATGTAAGCTGATGTAGTCGTAGGTGATTGTGAGTGTGGATGAATGTATGTATAGGTGGATGTAGTGTGCGGTGATGGTAGTGTAGGTGATGTAGTGCTAAGCTGATGTTTAGCGATGGGCGTGGTGTATTGTGGATGATGTCGTGTAAGTGATGATAGTGTAAGGTGATTGTAGTGTTGGATGATGTAGTATAGGTGATGTAGTGTGGGATGTAGGTGTAGCGTTGATGCTTAGTGCTAACGTGTGCATGTGAAGTGTGGATGGATGTTAAGTGTGGGTGATGTAGCCTGTGGATGATGTAGTGTAGGTGATGTAGTGTTGGGTGTGTAATGTAAGGATGTTAGTGTAAGTGATGTAGTGTGGTTGATGAGTTGTAAGTGATGTAGTGTGGGTGATGTAGTGTGGGTTCGGGTCCTTCGGTGTAGTGTTAGGCTGAAGTGTAGTGTGTGTCGCTGCATTGTGGATTGATGTAGTCGTGGTGGTGTACCTGCCCCATATTCATTGCGGGGCTCCTGTATCCGGACGTAATATTCAATCCCTAAGACCAATCGGCCGGGGGCCTCGCGGCGGATGCGGGCACCGCCCCTGGGAACGTTGCTGGGGCGATGGCCGGTGCGTGAGCGGGGGCGTCGGAGTGGCGCTGGCAAAGTGTGGGTGATGTAGTGTGGTGATGAGTGTAGTCTGTAATGATGTAGTGTGGCTGTGGTGGCATTTGTGGATGGANGAGGAAGGGAGGGAGGGAGGGAGCAAGCAGGGAGGAAGGGAGGGAGAGAGGGAGGTAGGGAGGAGGGAGGGAGGGAGGGAGGAAGGAAGGGAGAGAGGGAGAGAGGGAGGGAGGGAGGGAGGGAGGGAGGGAGGGAGGGAGAGAGATAGTAAGGAAAAGAGGAAAATGACAAATAGATAGAGGAAGAGGAGGAGGGAGAGGGAGAGCGGGGGTAGAACAACGAGCCGGAGAGAGGGGGAAGAGTGAAGCAGAAAGAGAGAGACGAGGAGCAACTCGGACGAAGAGGAACGATATGAGACACGGTCTACACGCAGACGGAGCAGACATTGGTTTTAGTGCTAACGCAGCAGCGCACACACCGGTCGCCTACACGCAGACGACGAGCACACATATGTGCTACACGCAGTGACAGCAGAACACATAGTGCTCACATGCAGACGCACACGACATAGGATGCTAGCCGCACGACGCACGACACCCGGGTTGCTAGCACGCAGACTCGAGCATCACATCCGTTGGTCCACGCTAGTGAAACGCAAGCACACTATGAGAAGTGCGCTGACACAAGCAGTAAGCGACAGCACCGAGGTGCTGCCAGCGCAGGTCTGGCACAGCACGGAGTTGCTTTACACGGCAAAGCCACGCACGACACATAGTGCTAGATAATGCAGATCGTTACGCATCAGCATAGTGCTACTCCAACGTGCAGCAACGCACACACGGTGCTACACGCAGACGCACACACATAGTGCTACACGCAGACGCACACACGGTGCTACACGCAGACGCACACACATAGTGCTACACGCAGACGCACACACATAGTGCTACACGCATGACGCACAACATAGTGCTGACATTTGCAGAACACACACATCTAGTTGCGGACACGCAGAC
>NW_014577339.1:34532-43253 GCF_000485595.1 Priapulus caudatus
CGCCCTACATTGCTACACCCTACATTGCTACACACCTACATGGCTACGCCCTACATGGCTATGCCCTACATTGCTACACCCTACATGGCTACGCCCTACATGGCTACACCCTACATGGCTATGCCCTACATTGCTACACCCTACATTGCTACACCCTACATGGCTAGCCCTACATGGCTATGCCCTACATGGCTACACCCTACATGGCTACACCCTACATGGCTACACCCTACACTGCTACGCCCTACATTGCTACACCCTACATTGCTACACCCTACATTGCTACACACCTACATGGCTACACCCTACATGGCTACACCCTACATTGCTACGCCCTACATTGCTACACCCTACATGGCTACACCCTACACTGCTACGCCCTACATGGCTATGCCCTACATGGCTACACCCTACATGGCTATGCCCTACATGGCTACACCCTACATGGCTACACCCTACACTGCATACGCCCTACATGGACATTTCACCTATCTTTTTGAACCCTTTCCACAACTTTACACCATGTATTTATCCTTTTATTACTCAAAGTCAGCACTACTGGCATTCCCGTTTCAAATATTCTGGCGTGCGAACGTGTGACGTCACCGGTATTGTACGATCGATGCACCATAGCTGCCATGTGTTTTGCTTACATATCCGGTGACGTCACGCGTTCGCACGCCAGAATATTTGAAACGGGAATGGCAGTAGTGCTGACTTTGAGTAATAAAAGGATAAATACATGGTGTAAAGTTGTGGAAAGGGTTCAAAAAGATAGGTGAGATGTCCATGTAGATAAATAAGTGTTAAAAAGCCCAATCATTTTCCGTTTTGTGAGCCATTTTGAGTGGGACCTGTCGGGACCCGGTGTTGCTGCAAAATCCAGCCGACAATGTTCAATAGCCCTGCAGCAGTCAATGTACGCGGGCTATAGTACTAGAGCTAGGCTACACCCTACATTGCTACACCTTACATGGCTATGCCCGACCTACCCGCTTCATGGTCTCCACTTTAAGGTCGAGGAACTGAGCGTGGGAGATGAGAATGTCAGCGTTGCTGTCATGCTCCCGTAGTCGCTCCACGAGCTGCCGCGAGTCCGCCAGCACCTGCTGCATCGAGCAACTCATCACCATGTCTGGTCACCTCTCCGCTGCAACACGTCGTCCATGATTAAACTACGCTGGGGGTAGGAACTGCAGCGCCCTCTCGGTTTAAAGTTAGCAAAGTATAATGACCAAGCCGTGTTTGCCTATTTATTGCATTGTTTAGATCATAGATGCATTTCATATAGATTTATTATAGCTACAGACATTGGAATTATTTGTTTGAATGTGGTTTCACTGGGTATTTAAATAAAATCGTGTTATTACTATACTAAAAATAGAGGTCATGACTTATGTGATGTTCTGTTGCAATCTACAGTCACTACAGTATTCTGTTGATCTAGGATACATTTGATTAACGTGACTCTCTCCGTCGTTGGTGTAGTCCATTGAACTTCGAAGACAAATCATTGCGAGGTTAACTACACCAAGGAAGCAATATATAACATATGATATATGTATTAACACAGATCATTCAATCATTGAACTATACGAATGTCGTCACACTCACAGTAGGGCTGATAGGGTCTATGTCCCCCAGGGTACGTTCCGGCATAGACCGAATAATTCTGTCCCATATAACCTTTTTTATATTTTGTTGAGGGTTATATTGGGACAGAACGGGGTTCATTGAAATTTCGTGAGATCGCATGCAAAATGCATGCGCTGCGAATGCGGCCCGTACGCCACTATTGGCGCGAAAAAAAACCTACCGTTCCCTTCTACATGACTTCACCTTGCTACAGATATGTGTATACATTCACTTCAATCGTTATTCACTTCTTAAAAGATTGTTTTTCAGAAACCCGCTTCATTCCACTTTCGTAAATAACATTCGCCATTTACAAACAATCAGACCAATCAGAGCGAGTGTTACAATAGCCTGGTTCTCGCTTGTATCTGTGGCGCTGCAGGAGGGCTGATAGACTCGCTCTGATTGGTCTGATTGTTTGTAAATGGCGAATGTTATTTACTAAAGTTGAATGAAGCGGGTTTCTGAAAAACAATCTTTTAAGAAGTGAATAACGATTGAAGTGAATGTATACACATATCTGCAGCAAGGTGAAGTTATGTAGAAGGGAACGGTAGGGTTTTTTTCGCACCAATAGCGGCGTACGGGCCGCATTCGCAGCGCATGCATTTTGCATGCGATCTCACGAAATTTCAATGAACCCGGTTCTGTCCCAATATAACCCTCACCAAAATATAAAAAAGGTTATATGGGACAGAATTATTCGGTCTAGTTCCGGCAGTACCCTGGGAGACATAGTCATAGACCCTATCAGCCACAGTAGGCCTAGTTTAGTGTATCATTAATCATTATCATTATTAATTATATATTATTATTATTAATATTATGCATGACTGCATAATCATGTCCAGTTTATATCAAAACAAGGGAACACACAGAAAACGTACATCGGCCCCGCACTTCGCACCTCCTAAAATATCTATAGCATTCACTACTGAAATAACTCAAAGCAAGTACTAAGACTAAAGTAAATGGAATAAAATAGAGGAAACTGCAAAGAATTTCATACCATATATTTCAGATACCAGTCGCACCTAATGAATAAATAAAAATGTCAAGTTAGTGCTGCCATCTGTTGGTTCATTATTTTATTATTTGTCATTACCATTCAATCAGGAGCGTATCAATACGTATCTCCCTTACGTATTGATACACTCCTGATTCAATCTTGAACGGTTTCTATTCACTACTGGTAAAATTCTGATATATACATTACATAGCGTGAACAAACATGCTGATTTGCCGACAACTTAGCAATTAACTTCCCCATTTAATTTGTGTGTATTTACGTAATTATTACAGAAATTAGCCTTTATAGCTAAATATAACGTTTTTTGCTAACAATATTATGAATATATATAAACAATAAAGACTTTCTTCAAATCAAACATTTTTATTTTTTTATCCTAAAAGTAAAATGGTTTATGCAATAACGACACATACAAAACTTTTGTACGTAACATATTTGGATTATACTAGCAGTCCTTTCCCTCTCGTTGCTCAGCTGTATTCACCTCTCCTAGTTCAGATGTCTTCCTCTCTCCCCACCCACTATTCTCAGTTAGTCGTAGCAGCTGCCTTCTTTTTGATTTCACTCTTGCATTCCGTGAGTAATTGTTCGACCTGCTCCACCAGGGGGTGCTCATTACCGTGTGTCGCACTGATCATATCAAGAGCCTGCAACAATAGCAATGTAGAAAATACATGGTTTGCTGGAAAGTGGGGGCCGATGGTGGTGGTGATGGGGGTAGGGGCAGGGGAGATGGTGCTGGTGATGGGGGTACGGGCAGAGGTTATGGTGGTGGTGATAGGGGTAGGTACTAGGTACAGGGTGGTGGTGGTGGTGCTGGTGATGGGGGTATGGTGGTGGTGATGGGGTAGGAGCAGGGAGGATGGTGGTCGGACACGGGACAAAGGAGAAGAGATAATAAGGTAGAAGTAGGGGACAGATGAGAGTGGTGACGATATTTCTCACAGCTGGGCAGAAATTGGTGCAAGAACAACTCAGTAACGATTTACAAGTAGTAGCGGTGGTATTTATGCAGTGAGCGCATGCGAGAGTGCGTCGTGAGTATACCTCGTGCAAGTGAGGCAGAGCATCATCACATCTGCCTGCATAAATGAGAGCCTTGCCTACAGAGAACAGCTGCAGACTCAGATTGGGATGATTCGCCGGGAAGTATTTCCTTCAAAAGAAATTCTCGTCATTAGAACGCTGTGTGACCATCAAGGACATTGTGCAAAAGCGAACGCATGGTCAAATGACGCTAACGCTTTGCCTTCATTCATACCATCACCTACCTCATTATGCACATCATTACACATTGTGTGTCACTCACAAAATATTCACTACGAAGAAGATTCAAACGTGAAAAAAAAATGAAAAAGAAAAAATTAAGAGAAAAAATCACAAAAACAAGAAAGAAAGGTGGCGTGGCAAAAGAATGAAAGAAAAAAAAAGAAAAAACTGAAGAAGAAAAATAGAAAGAAGAGAAAAACAAAACTTGTAAAGTTTCCCCCACGGAATCACTGATGGCAGAACCCACCTCTTGGCCGGCAGCGTGACAAGTATACACTGGGCCGCCTGTGCCCACTGCTCTAGGCGCATGTGCCCCATGGCGGCTAGGTCCATGAGCCGGATGCGGTGCACGTTCCATACGGGGTGCAGGACCTCGTCCTGTCCACGCAGGCACTCCTCACACTGAGCGAGGATCTCTGCTGGGTGTGAGAGACGACAGACGGTCAAGGAGCAGACACACGAGGCCGCGATGCATGCACACATGACACTGACATACTGACATATTCACGCTCACACGCACGCATGTACTGACATATGCACTCACAAGAGCACGCATGTACCGACATATGCATGCTCACACACACACAGGCACACATGTACCGACATATGCACGCTCACACACACACAGGCACACATGTACCGACATATGCACGCTCACACACACACAGGCACACATGTACCGACATATGCACACACACACGCACACATGCACGCATGCCAGCATCTACCGAATATGCAAGCACTCACAAACACACACACACACACACACACACAGGCACGCATGTACCCACATATGCACACACTCACACACACACGCACGCATACTCTCACGCACGCATGTACCGACATATGCACACACTCACACACACACACACTCACATGCACACGCACATGCACGCTCGCACACTAGCACACACACACGCACACACGCACGCTCACACACTCACACACGCACATGCACGCCCGCACGTACCCCTCTCTCACACACACACACACACACACACTAATCGTGAATGAGGTTAGTCACGCATGTGCAATGAGAAGGATATCACGACCATCTTGCTCGCAGCGCTGCAGCCGCTGGAACGTTGCCGCCGACCACTGCGCCGTCTCCGCCGCCAGTGTCGCATAGATAGACGAGAACGACGCGGCCCCACACGTCTCACACGGCTGAAACTCCCCGTCTGTAACAACAACAACAACAACAGCCCATGTGATTACGATAAAGACGACAACAACAGCAACAACACAACAACAACAACAACAACAACAACAACAACAACAACAACAATGCCACATACGATTACAACAAAGATGGCAACAATAACAACAACAACAATAGCACATACGATAATGAGAATTTGCACGTGAAGACACGTAGAGAAAAGATTACAAGGTTTGTGTGGGTTTATTCCCGGTTCCCGGTTGGCCTACTTCCATTTCGCCTACGGCAAAATTCCCATTTCGTCTACAGCAAAATTCCCAGTTGTCCTACACCCATTTCTCCTACTCCCAATTCGTCTACGCTCAGAATCTACCCCATTCCCATTTCGTCTACCATCGGTTTGTTCACTAAATAATCATTAATAAATAATAAAATATGGTTTTCATTGGCATATATAGACTACAGGTCAAGGAACCAGAGGAAAATATGGCTACAAATAATGAGAACACAACTTGACAATAATAGAACAAAATAAGAACAAAATGGGAGTAGACGAAATGGGAATATTGCCGATTCTGAGAGTAGACGAAATGGGAGTAGGCGAAATGGGACGTAGGCGAAATGGGTGTAGGCGAAATGGGAGTAGGCCAACTGGGATGTTACCGATTACAAGATACGTGAAGTGTAGTCTTGTACTGGCTTTACAGAGTGCATATTTCACAGCTCTACCACATGTAGATTTGAAGTGATTATTGCTGCCATCACGAAGCCACAAAGTTAGTGACAATTCTCTCCCTCTCATTCTGCCTCTCTCTCCCTTCTTTTTTTCCTCTCTCTCTCTCTCTCTGTTTCTCTCTCTCTCTCTCTCCCTCCCTCTCTCTTTCACTCTCTCTTTCCCTCTGACTCTCTCTCTACTACATATATAATTACTGAGCGATGTGACACGTGGTGAGGAGAGGACCTTGCTTACCTTTCTTGATTATGACACCTTCGCAGTTGTTGTTTGGACATTTTGTACTCAACATGAGCTCATCCTGGGAGAGAAGAGAAAAAAATCCCCAAGTCAATCAGCTGCCTACACTTTCACATTACAAACTCTTTCATATGAGATCAAATTTTTGTTTAAAAAAACACAGACTGACGGCAACTAATTCTCTCCAGCTGGCATACGCACAATGCTGTCGTCCAGGCAACGCGTGCATTCGCAGAAGAAATAGTAGTCAGGTTGTAGCTGGGCACGTCTCTCTTGGCGCGGTGCCAACAGATCCACATATGAGATGAAAGCCTACAGAGTTCAACACACGGAGATCACTGATTGGTCACATGAAGATCATTCACAGAAACAGATTGGAACTAATCTTCTATGCTTCTAATCTAAAGTAACTTTAGTAACATATACAAGCTCATTGCTATTGGGATGGCGACATCCGTGAGCACATCAATATGGTGATAGCTATGGCAATGTGGCAGGGCAGTGAATCGAAGACTCACGTGGTTGTGGTTGTTCACAGCAATGTCTGTGCCAGCTCTAACATTCATCCTGATGCCACTGAATGTGATGATCGCATTTGGACAGCAGCTGTGATCCATGATGCAGGGCCTACAGATATAAGACCCGTATATCACTACAACTATAACCTGTGATTCAGGTACCAAGGAAACAAGAGCAGTATAAAACTAGAAAGGGCAGTTGTCGCCAACTACATGTATCCCCCGTGTTCTCCCCATGATGTGTAAGTATACAAAGTTTGGTCGCGCTAGGTCAATTAGGGGTCGAGTTATAGAGCAGAAGGGAAATATAATGAGTCAAATATATATATATGAGTATATATATATATATGAGTTATATATATAAGGTCAAGGTCAAGGTCAAATAAAGGTTGCAGTGACCTGGTTTCGGTACGCGACACACACACCTTCTCCCCAAGATGTGTAAGTATACCAAGTTTGGTCAGGCTACTTCAATTAGGGGTCGAGTTATAGAGCGGAAGGGAAATATGATAAAGGTCAAGGTCAAATCAAAGCTGCAGTGACCTGGTTTTGGTATGCAACGCACATTCTCCCCAAGATGTGTAAGTATAGCAAGTTTGATAGCGCTAGGTCAATTAGGGGCCGAGTTATAGAGCAGAAGGGAAATATGATCAAGGTCAAGGTAAAGGTAAAATAAAGTTCGTAGTGACCTGGTTTTGGTACGCGACACACCTTCTCCCCAAGATGTGTAAGTATACCAAGTTTGGTAGCGCTAGGTCAATTAGGGGCAGAGTTATAGAGCAGAAAGGAAATATGATCAAGGTAAAGGTCAAATAAAGGTCGTAGTGACCTGGTTTCGGTACCACTAGGTCAGTTAGGGGCCGAGTTATAGAGCGGAAGGGAAATATGATCAAGGTCAAGGTAAAGGTCAAATAAAGGTCGCAGTGACCTGGTTTTGGTACGCTGAGCACCTTCTCCCCAAGATGTGTAAGTATACCAAGTTTGGTAGCACTAGGTCAATTAGGGGCCGAGTTAGAGAGCGGAAGGGAAATATGATCAAGGTCAAGGTAAAGGTAAAATAAAGGTCGCAGTGATCTGGTTTTGGTACGCTGCTCACCTTCTCCCCAAGATGTGTAAGTATACCAAGTTTGGTAGTGCTAGGTCAATTAGGGGCCGAGTTAGAGAGCGGAAGGGAAATATGATCAAGGTCAAGGTAAAGGTCAAATAAAGGTCGCAGTGACCTGGTTTTGGTACGCTGCTCATGCACCTTCTCCCCAAGATGTGTAAGTATACCAAGTTTGGTAGAGCTAGGCAATTAGGGGCTGAGTTAGAGAGCGGAAGGGAAATATGATCAAGGTCAAGGTAAAGGTCAAATAAAGGTCGCAGTGACCTGGTTTTGGTACGCTGCTCACTTTCTCCCCAAGATGTGTAAGTATACCAAGTTTGGTAGAGCTAGGCAATTAGGGGCTGAGTTAGAGAGCGGAAGGGAAATATGATCAAGGTCAAGGTAAAGGTCAAATAAAGATCGCAGTGACCTGGTTTTGGTACGCTGCGCACCTTCTCCCCAAGATGTGTAACGTAAGTATACCAAGTTTGGTAGAGCTAGGCAATTAGGGGCTGAGTTAGAGAGCGGAAGGGAAATATGATCAAGGTCAAGGTAAAGGTCAAATAAAGGTCGCAGTGACCTGGTTTTGGTACGCTGCTCACATTCTCCCCAAGATGTGTAAGTATACCAAGTTTGGTAGAGCTAGGCAATTAGGGGCTGAGTTAGAGAGCGGAAGGGAAATATGATCAAGGTCAAGGTAAAGGTCAAATAAAGGTCGCAGTGACCTGGTTTTGGTACGCTGCTCACATTCTCCCCAAGATGTGTAAGTATACCAAGTTTGGTAGAGCTAGGCAATTAGGGGTCGAGTCTTAGAGGCGGAAAGGGAAATTGTCTGCAGCGGCGGCGGCGGCGCTGGGAGACATGAATGCCATAGTAATCCGCCGCCGACTTCGTCGGCGGGGGATACAATTACACTTCCACTGTTATCGATCACTGTATATCAACTTTGCTCTCACTAAAAACTAATGGCAGAACGCTCCCGCACTCGACCGCTGCGAGTGTGCTGTGTCTGCCATTATAATGTCATTACATATATATATAAAGGCC
>NW_014577339.1:49873-54494 GCF_000485595.1 Priapulus caudatus
ACTTCTTCCATTGATATCGTGGCAGACATTGCCCTGCCATACAATGTTCTTGCCTCTGTCAAATCTGTCTCTTCAGTATTTTTTTGTATAGCGTTGGTGGGATCATCAAAACCCTCTGTCTTTCCTTTGGGGTCTGTGCTGCCACTGTCTCCTTGGTCGGTAGGGGCACATTGTAAGCATGAGCAATAAGAATGGTGTTCAGTGCAGCGTCTACCAGCATATGTCCACGCACTGCTCGAGACACGGTCTTACCAGTGAGCATGTGGCTTACGGAGTTACTAGCGTACGTAAGCTTAAGGACTTCTTGAAGTCCCGACCCTGCCATCAGATGACCAATGCTACCAAGGTAGCTCATCTCGGTGTGGAACCCCCCCAGCCGCAGGACTATGTGCTGTAGGAAATGGTCACCTGGCCGTGACCGTATTATTGTCAGTGCTTTCCAGAACAGAGGCTGGTCAAATGTGATAACCGGCGTAACGTTATTCTGCATTGCCTGAGATGAAACGAATTTCAGCATAGAGTAGATGCAAGAGTGGTCTGTAGGATCAAGATCAATCATGGGCAGAAACATCACAGATGAGTGTCCTGGATATGGACCGTGCTGTAACATCTGCATCATCCCAGACCACGATGGCCTATGAGAGCCTAACAGGAGAGACGTCTTCTACAATATATCGAGATGAGAAGTTGCATCCACCCTTGAAATATCCCCAAGTGGCCGATACATTAGAGGTAGAATTTTAGGTTGCATCTTGATGTACTCAATGTTTATGCGTCCAACTTCAGCAATGTCTGCAGTCGTCACACATACTTTAGAAATCGGCTCACTGGGTGATTTTCTATGTGGCGTAGTGGTAGCTATTATGCCCATCCCGTGGAATGTTTTTTCTAATTCAATACTGGCATTTTGCATTTTAAAGTCTCCTAATACAAAGATCCTAATACTAACTCTAATTCTAATTTCTTACTATATGACAATTGATAATAATGAGATAAATATGTACGTAGTATTTGTTATTTTAGTCTAACAAATTAACCATTTGGCAATCCGAATAAGAAATCCTCATGCAAGATAAACATTTATACATATAATTAAATAGCGGCCATATTGGATTTATGCAAATTAGGGCAGCCATATTGCATTTTCGCATGATAGGGAGTGATCCATTTTTATTCTAATATAGGTAAATGCATTCTCCATGCCAACAATCATCATAATAGTAAAGTATACCAAGTTTGGTAGCGCTAGGTCAATTAGGGGTCGAGTTATAAAGCGGAAGGGAAATTGTCTGCGGCGGCGGCGGAGGCTGGGGAAACATGAAACCATAGTATCCCCGCGACGAATACAATTAATACGATATCATCCAAGATCTAAAGCCTAGATGGACACATTAATATACTATGAATCACTCACGATTCAGTGCTTACTCGCATTAGAACACTCATCAGCCCCTTACATTAGGGTTTTTTGCAATAAGCACAGCTGTGGCCAATATTAGAGTGTACGTCACCACAGCAAACATCAACATCGCACATTAGAATCTTGAATCTTACCCAATGTACATGCCACATCCAACATAGATCGGATGGTTGATCTCATCACAAATCACAAACGCGTTCATGATTAGCTGTAAACATAAAAAAACATTCAGATGAATGTAGCTCAAACACTAATAAACACAAAAAATAAAGTAAAAAATATGAAGGAACAAGTGGCGCCACCACAGAGAAAATCGGAGTACTACTGCCACCGCGCCAGCATTGAGCAGACGGGTGCCTAGAGGGCACCAGCTTACCTTGCCGTATATATTGAGAATATCGTCGTCGCTTGGCGTGTCTTTACCCATGAAGCGTCGCGTCTCGAATAGAATTGTTGCCACCTTCTTCTTCATGTCTGGATCCTGCTTGATCAGCTCTCTATCTATGAGGAAGAAACTCAACGATCACTAGATGGCAGCACTAACGGTCCTTTTTTTGTTTGCGTAAATATCTGACAGCTTATTTTAGACAAGCTTTCTTCTAGCTTCCCACAAGGATGCTATCTTACATTTACGATTGATTGATCGATCGATATTTATGATTGATCGATATTTACGATCGACTCTAGGCATTACTGGCAGGCCTCATTTTAGTTTAGTCTGACATTTGCTGCAAACCTTTTAGGGAATAGGTTTTCTCCTAGGTTCACACATGCATGCGATCATATCGCACTTACGTGAAATAACGTGATGGATGGTTCTCTCAGGATAGTCATCAAACTGGTTCCACTCCTCAGCCTCTATGACACCTCTCTGCAACACAGGTAACCACGGTCAGGTGAAACACATTAATCACGAGTAATCACGGCCAGGTAAGACACAAGAGTAATCACAGGTAATCACAGACAGTTAAGACACACACTAATCACAAGTAACCACAGACACTAATAACAGGTGAACATATGCAAGAAAGACATACACTAATCAAAGATAACTATATACAGACAGTTAAGACACGTTAATAACAGGTGAACATATGCAGGTAAGACATACACTAACAGGGGTAAAAATTGACTTTTGAACAAGGGAGTCCAACGGACTCCCTGCCCTCAAAAAGAGGGAGTCCGTGGCAAAATGAGGGAGTCCGCAGTCTGAAGTTCAAAATTAAAGATAATAACAATAACGCATGTGCTTATTTTGAAGATTCATGCAGTTGCACGTCTGCCAAATTTTCTTTGGACATTTGCTGAAAAAATACGGTAATTCCAGGAGGCCGTGCTCTGGAATTAACTAGTTACTTAGTATGGCAGACTTTTCAGGGAGTGACACGGACTCCTGCATATGTCAAATCAGGGAGTCCGGCAGTAAATCAGGGAGTATTTGACTCGGGACTCCCATTAATTTTGCATTCTGCACTAATCGCAGACAACCAGAGGCAGGTAAGCAACAGTAATCACAGGTAACCACAGACAGGTGAGAGATACAAGGTGCCAGGTGAAATGAGCTGATCATACCTTGATTTTGTAGAGGATTCTAGAGATGAGTCTGGCTCTCTCTATAGGTATGACAGAAGCTATTCTCCTCAGATGATGGCATTCTTTCTTGTGATCAAGCCAGTCCTTCTGCTATAGGAGACACATATAGTACTATTGAAAATCTAGCTAGCTGCATACCATTAAGCAGGTAATACATATCACATCATTTATATTAGTCCTAATCTTTTTGTCCTCCCTAACTGATGTTACCTATTTCCCTTCATATTATTCTTATTTGTGTTCTTATTCCTATGGATTTTCCTCCAATGTAGATGGTTTCTATCCATTCTCTACCATCTCATCATACTTTGTTATTAACCCCTTGCCTCACTCCATTCAACCTTGAGCAGAGTCAATGAGATACCTGGCATGTTTTGTTGCAATAGCTGACAAACTTGCAGGAAACACAGCGTTTGAGCTGATCTGGTCTGAAAGACAATCACAGTCATAGTAGCATTAATAAGGTCTTACAATACATTATAAGGTCTTACAATAAAGCATTTCTGTTCTTCATGCATCCCAAAACATAGATGAGATGATATATACCCAAAACGTACATAAGTTCTTCTAAAACATCCCCCTAAATAAACTTTACCCAATCATACAACACCCTTTACACATGTTCATTTGCATATAGTGCCCTACATAATCTCTCCCAAGATATGCAGCTAGGCTGGGCTACCATTTCACATGAGACTATAGTGCTGCACGTGTGCCTCTCTGGCTGGCACCCCCTGAGTTATTTATATCTGAACCTACTCTCCTACTATCACTTGCCAGTGATCATAATGCTCCCAGTAGAAGCATTTATAAAAAATCTATACAACAAGGTTTCACACAGACAAGAAGAAAATTCTGTACTGTGTTCTAGTATATATCATAGAAGACAATCAAGATTCAATTTAAAGATAATCTCCCTGTATGTGCAGTGTTCGAGCTAACGCATGCAACAACATCGGGTTGAGAAGGATGTAGTGGTTGTATGGGAATTAATATATAACTACAACCCTGACCAACACTTACTAACCCTAACTGTAACTTAAATTGCTTGAACTTCCACAGCACTATAGTCTGTTTTTTTATGTTATGGGGAACGTACATGGTGAACTGACTCTGCAAGGGGGAGGGTAGACCGGTAACTTTGAGAACTCTCTATTACCTTAGTTCGAAACACTCGTCGCATCTCTTGCCTCGCTCCGAGTCGTAGAGAACGTGACAGAACGGTAGAGCTGTCATCAACACTGTGCCTTGCTTAGCCATCACTGCCAGCTAGTAGATTTCAGCTATATTACACCAGTGATATGCGTGAGACCACTATATCAGTATCACCTGTAAAGATCGAACAAATAACACTTTTCTGAAACTCCACTCCATTCAATTCACCCAAATCATAGAAATGAATTGAAAATGGGTTGATCTATCTGAGTATATCTATGACTTTTCACAGAAGTTAATTGTGCTCGTAACCACAGGGACTTGAGGCGAAAAAAAAAAAAAAGTGTTATATATATAATATATATATTATTATTTTACTTTACTTACTTACTCGTCGTCTCTACGTACTCGTAGTTACTATTATACTATATAGTACTACTATACTATACTATA
>NW_014577339.1:58655-64596 GCF_000485595.1 Priapulus caudatus
TAGCAGAAATAATGCAAAATAATGAAAATTGGCGGCCATCTTGGATTTATGCTAATTATGGCGGCTATATTGCATTTTTGCATGTGAGGGAGTGACCCATTCGCATTCTAATATAGCTAAATGCATTCTCCATGCCAATAATAATTAAAATAGAACTTTAAATTACTGAAATATATCCTTGGATAGCAGAAATATTGCAAAATAATGAAAATTGGCGGCCATCTTGGATTTATGCTAATTATGGCGGCTATATTGCATTTTTGCATGTCAAGGAGTGACCCATTCGCATTCTAATATAGCTAAATGCATTCTCCATGCCAATAATAATTAAAATAGAACTTTAAATTACTGAAATATGTCCTTGGATAGCAGAAATATTACAAAATCATGGAAATTGGCGGCCATTTTGGATTTATGCAAATTATGCAAATTTGCGTGGGAGGATTTCTTAGGACTTTTAGTATGTTGTTCTGGAGACTTCACTAAAACGCACTGCAGTGAAATAATTTCTGTTGCTTTTTTTTCACGCTCAAATGCTAGATTTCCTGGACTACTCTAGTCTCTGGGCGCTAACCAAATGCACGGCCCAGGGTTAGAGATATGCATAGATGATAGTCGCAAGTCGAAAGTTTAGAAAATCTGGATGATAGAATGTCTGTTTAGATAAATATATACATGTAAATAATGAGTTACTACGAAATGTCGCCTACACAAGCTAAGTTAGGGAACCATTGATGTGGGAGTGCATCCCTGCTCCGTAGAAGCTGGGGAATCAGTGACTGTGGGAATGCACCCCTGCTTCGTTGAGGCTGGGGAGTCAGTGACTGTCAGTGTGGGAGTGCCTCCCTGCTCTGCAGCGGCTATGCAAGTAGGCAGCAGCAGCAGCAGCAGCAGCAGCAACAACAGCAGCAACAGCGCAGTGTCAGGGATAGTTTGCGTTGGCGATGACATAAGTTATAACTGCACGCCAGCCCGCTAGGGTGTCAAGCAGACGATCGGTGACGAGAGCTCAGCAGTGCGCGCGCAGAGGGGCAGAGCACCAGTCGTCTGTTACATGCCGGCCTCCGCTAGCATCACTGCTGCAAACAGTCGAGCAGTGGGAATTCTGTGATAGGTCCAAAGATAGGGTTCTGGATCAAACAAATTCGGCTGCATGCGCGTGCGTGGCCGCTTCTGTGCGAACGACATCTTTTCTTTCACGCGCCTCCCATCCTCTCCCGCCCCATCTCTGCCTTTCCCTCGCTTTCTACCTCACTCTTCCTTTCGTTCTAGCTCTCTATCTACCTTTTCCTGTTCTCGTTTGCGCTTATTCTCGCTACCTCTTTCTTGCTGTTCTTGTCAGTCACGGAATCTTTCAGGTGCAGATCCCTGGCGTGCGCGCAGGGATAATTACGCACCACGTGAACACATTGTCACGCTACGTTAGCGCCAACGAGCGCGCAAAAAAGCGCGCGCGCACATCGAGTCAAGTGGATAGCAGCGGGCAGCAGCACCACCACCACCACCACCACTAGCAGCAGCAGCAGCAGCAGCACCACCACCACCACCACCACCACTAGCAGCAGCAGCAGCAGCGGCAGCAGCACCACAACCACCACCAGCCGCAGCATCAGCATCAGCAGCAGCACCACCACCACCAACACTAGCAGCAGCAGTAGCAGCAGAAACAGTAGCAGCAGAAACAGTAGAAGCGGTAACAGACGCCTTCCCGCTCTGTCGACGACAGCACCGGCGGCGTTGACGATGACAAAGGAGAAGGCCGTGCACGGCACCGGAACGACGGCGGCTAAGAAGGGCCTCATCATAGCGATGCAGATCTGGAGCAAGACACCAACGTGGGTCGCCGTCGTCAGCTTCGTGACGATTCTCTACGCTCTATTACGATGGCGCCTCGGCTACGCCGTCTATTGCAAGAGTCCTCGACGACTGCACGGCAAGATCGTCATCGTCACAGGTGAGTCCGCGACAGCGACGGGCGCCGACGTCAGAGACGATGGCGATGGCGGTAATTGAAATTGAATTGAAATTGAAATTTATTGTTCAAAACCTTCCAACAACAATTAACAAGAACTTAGCACCAACATTTTATACGAACAGCACAACACCGAAATCCGAAAACAAAAAGACCGGTATACAACAAGATACCTAGAAAATAAAAATGAAAGGTATATGAATGAAGGAATGAAATGTATAATAGATGGAAGAGATATCAACGACTCCCGACTTTAGGGGAATAACCGATTTACTGACGTCAGCGCATCACTAGTATATAGAATATATACGTACTTACGAGTGTCAGTTGAATCATATCCCATCATCGGTAAACGGTAACCTATTGTATCATCATCTAACTAGTACGTTAACTTTAGAAATCTGCCGCGATTTTCTAGCGTGAGCCTAAAGGCAATGCCAACTATACAAGAATAACTAATTGGCGAGCTATTAAACCAACCATCGTAAATTCATAGTAGTGATATGGCATAGCGTGAGGCAGGAGGCAATGTTAGTCATTAACGCTAGCAGCGTGAAGACCGCTTGATACACTACACTACCATAGCTCCCCATAGCTCCCCATAGCGCCGATCAGCAGGCAATGCTATAGCTTCTTAGCTACAAGCAGTAATTATCACGATACTAATCCGGCGATCGCAATGACTAATTAGTCATGACGGAGGTTATCTATGGTAACAAGACAGCGGCGGTGACGCTGACGCTGACGCTGTGATAAACACTTACGGAGACGACTGATACGTAAGGGGCTAGGCGATGCTCAGACGTACCTAGACATTGACGCGATAATTGTACTATTATTGACGAACCACGAGCCGAAACAATAAAACAGGTTTACAGTCAAAGATGTCCCGCATCCACACCCTCCTGTGTTAACTACCACTTCGCAATAGCTACGTAATCATTCGCATCCATGTTTCTGTTAAAAATGTCTTCGTCTGTCAACCGTCAGCAGTACTAAGTTACAATAGAAACGGGTTGACAACAACTAGGCACGTGTACGCTTAAAATCGCTTCAGTATCGGCAGTCAAGAAAATATTTTCTAATTCCAGCGCGCAGAAAAAAATTCGAGCGTAACTTTCGTAGTATTTTTTTATTCGGCCATATTACAGTGTTGGCGTGTTCCCGTCTATGAATTGTGTTCCCGCTGCGCCCGATCCTTAGCTTTTGTCAGCTGATCGCACACTCTGTTCGCTGAAAGGAGATCTTGGCCATGTGCAGATTTAGATACGCACATACATCGATGATGTATAACAGTTACGAAGCAACATGGTTCATCAAAAACCCTCCAGCAATCTACTAGTCGGTGGATTCAGTGTCATGTTCGATACTCAGATGGCGATGTTGGAAATTGGAGGCTGGCGCACGTAATCGATCTATGGCAGAGGGTCGAAGTGTTATTGGGGGGGGGGATCAGTCGCATGGTTACATGAATCTGTAGGAGAGTTGTCTGGATGCGCGAGGACTGTGATAGGCGCTGTCTATGACTAGCGCTGTCTCAGCATCTCTCTTAGCATCCGTGACTACCACCCTCTCAGCATCGCTCTCAGTATCCAGCCTACTTCAAAAGGAAGTAATTAATTAATTATGTTCTTGATTTCATCGCCGATCAGTGCATTCCACCCATGCATAAATAAATAAATAAGCAAATAAACAAATAAATAAGAATTCCACAGCCGGTGTATCAAGTAGATGCAGTTTATTACCGGCGGGTGAACGCGAGCCGTGACCAAACTAATTATCGATAGTTATTTCGCAGTGGCTGCGCGTCCGGTGGCTGTGCGAACATGGAACTCCCACGCAAATTTGCATAATTTGCATAAATCCAAAATGGCCGCCAATTTCCATTATTTTGCAATATCTCTGCTATCCAAAGACATATTTCAGTAATTTAAAGTTCTATTTTAATTATTATTGGCATGGGCAATGCATTTAGCTATATTAGAATGCGAATGGGTCACTTCCTGACATGCAAAAATGCAATATAGCCGCCGTAATTAGCATAAATCCAAGATGGCCGCCAATTTCCATTATTCTGCAATATTTCTGCTATCCAAGGATATATTTGAGTAAATGAAAGTACTATTATGATGATTGTTGGCATGGAGAATGCATTTATCTATATTAGAATAAAAATGGATCACTCCCTATCATGCGAAAATGCAATATGGCTGCCCTAATTTGCATAAATCCAATATGGCCGCTATAATAATATGTATAAATGTTCATCTTGCATGAGGATTTCTTATTCGGATTGCCAAATGGTTAATTTGTAGACTACAATAACAAATACTATGTACATCTTTATCTCATTATTATCAATTGCCATATATATATTACGAAATTAGAATTAGAATTGTACATTGGCATATTTGTATCAGGAGACTTTAAACTGCAAATTTCTTTAAACATACTCGGCATGGCAAGGACATTATATAACAGTACATTAATTGTTTAGTCTTCAATAGTGGTGTCAGGTATTTGCGCGTTAGATCAGCTTGTGCCACGACACTCCGTACAGGCTGCTGTATAACTTAAGGCATGTCATATTTCTTGCAGCTGCATCTTCTTGAAGAGCAGTCCTTCTTACAACCACAATACACAATATCTAGAAGCTCTGATGGTGCTGCAGGTAGATCAGTCAGTATTGGCAGGTAATTATTGTCCACAGCTCGCCATCTCCATTCGTCAGATTTCATTTAAACTTCTCCTTTCTATTCCATTACCTGATAATACACACGACAGCTGTGATACCTTGCCGCTGCTGACGATGGATGTAGCGTCTGTGGCTCTACATGAACATTGCGCTTCACGACCTTGTCACAAAAACGCTTGTATCTCAGTTCATCTAATTTTTCATATCTGTCACCACCATAGAGTGCAACTAGGGCCTTCTCTCCGGACTCGCTGATTTTGGTAATCATGCACCTGTCCAGATTTCATAAATACCTCGGCCTGCTGCCGAAACGCTGCATCATTCGTAAGTTTACTTATAGCTAGTCCTTTCCTAAGCCGAATGGACGAGATGTGGTATCACAGCCGACTATGGCATGGGCGAACAGGATAGTGTCAATCACTGATGGGCCAAGTACCTCCTTTGCTTTTTTGATGCACCATATCTTGTTCTTTTGTGAGGACTGTTTAGATTCAGGTGCAAAGAACAGCTCATGGGAATCCATTTCAGCATGATGGAGTAGTAGTACCAGCAAATCTGTGTCATCTCCAACCAGAACAGTGTCACGAGATCTTGCGGATGCTATGGGAGTCTTCACTATGAGGACGTCAGCATCGTCATTCGCATGATGTGTGGTACAACCAGACTTCTGAAGTTCAGAACTGAGATGGTTCAGGAAGCGTTGCTTGTTTGTGGCGTTGCTCAGAAATTCCTCCTTCTTCGTCTGGATGGCCATACTACCCGTAAAATTGACTGTAACACTTGCGACGCCACCTGTTCTTCTGATGTGTGTTCCATCTTTTGTTGTTGGCCCGTCACTGTAGCCGTCAAATACAACATCAGCAAGTCCATACGTATGCACAACGTATGTAACATACATTTTACACACATCATCATATGTGGACTCTCTTGGCCATGGAAGTCGATGGAGGAGAGCACCACCATCTAGGACGTAGTGTATAGCTCAACTGGGCTCTCGTTGCACTTCTTCTACGATGTTCGACAGAGCATCGGCGAGGGCTGGCTTTCTGGCCGTCAATGGAAGACGCGTACCGAATCAAACAAGGCAGGAGGCGTCGCAAGTGTTACAGTCAATTTTACGGGTAGTATGGTCATCCAGACGAAGAAGGAGGTTGTACCACACATCATGCGAATGACGATGCTGACGTCCTCATTGTGAAGACTCCCATAGCATCCGCAAGATCTCGTGACACTTTTCTGGTTGGAGATGACACAGATTTGCTGGTACTACTACT
>NW_014577339.1:64606-69606 GCF_000485595.1 Priapulus caudatus
GAGGAAGATACAGAGCCAATAGTGAACTGCGTTGGTCAGCTTTCTGGAACGTGAACTCTCACTGATTTGTCGACCATAGAGGCCAAGGAAATCTCACCCAAATCCGTCGGAGTTTCTCACATTCGACGCCATCTTCGTGCTGTCATGACCATTTGGCAATGATCTGAAAAGTGACATACGTCCCTCAACAATGAGCCTCCCTCCTCTTCGAAAGAAAGCTGTTATATTCGAGAGTTTCATGTAACATCTCTGGTTTGACGAGCCTTTTGACAGTCGCTTCGAGTGGCCCGCCCAAAAGCCAGTGATGTTCTCATTGTCCTCGTTCTGGTTCATCTACCTCATTTTTCTCATGGATTCTCCTTAAACACATCAGCAAACACACTTCTTCCATGATACGTGGCAGACATGCCCGTGCCACTACAGATGTCTTGCCTCTGTGCAAATCGTCCTCTCAGTAGTTTTTGTATACGTGGTGGGATCAGTCAAACCCTCTAGTCTTTCGCTTGGGCTGTGCTGCCGCACTGGTTCCTTGGTCAGTAGGGAGCAGCATTGTACAAGCATGAGCAAGAAGAATGGTGTTGCAGTGCAGGCATCTACCAGATAGTGTCACGCACCTGCTCGATGAACACGGGTCTTACCAAGTGAGCAGTGTGCGCTTACGGAGTTACAGCGTACGTAAGCTAAGGTCTATCTTGAAGTCCCGACCCTGCCAAATGCAGATGACCATGCTACAAGGTCTCATCTCGGTGTGAACCCCCCAACCGCAGCGACTATCGTGCTGTAGGAAATGGTTCACCGTAGCCGTGACGAGTATTATTGTCGAGTGCTTCCCAGAACAGCAGCGTAAATTGTATAAACCGCGTAACGTTATTGCTGCTATTGCCTGAGATGAAGACATTTCAGCATAGAGTAGATGGCAAGCAGTGGTCTGTAGGATACAACGGATCAATCATGGCAGAAACAATCTGACAGATAGTGTCCTGGATATGACGCGGCTGTAACATCGTGCATGCATTCGCAGACCACGATGGCCTAGAGAGCCTAAACAGGAGAGACGTCCTCTACCACGATATATCGAGAGTAGGAATTGCATCCAACCTTGAAATAATATCCCCAAGTGCCGGATACATTAGAAGTGAGGAATTTTAGGTTGCATCTGTGATGTACCTCAAGGTTATGCGTTCCAACTTCAGCAATGTCTGGCAGTCGCACAGCATTAACTAAGAGAAATCAGGCGCACTGGTGATTTTTTATGTTGGCGTGAGTGGTAGCTATTTGCCATCCCGTGGAAACTGTTTTTCTAATTCAATACTGCAATTTTGTCATTTTAATATTTGTAAACACATATATCCTAAATACTAACTGCTAATTCTAATTCTTCTTATAATGACAATTGATAATAATGAGATAAATATGTACGAGAGTATTGTTATTGTAAGTGCAAACAAAGTAACGCGAGTTGGCAACGCGAAGGTAAGGAAATAACCTCAATGCACAGATAAACATGTATACATATAATTGAAATAGCGGACCATATTGGATTTATGCAAATTAGGGCAGCCAGTATGCATTTTCGCATGAAGGGAGTGATCGCCATTTTTATTCCTAATATACGTAAATGCATTCTTCCAGTGCCAACTACTGCATCATAATAGGTACTCCATTTACTCAAAATATACTCTTGGAATTAGGGCATGAAATAATTGGGGCCAAAATAAGACAAAATTGACGCCATCTGGTGGATATTATGCTAATTATGCGCGGCTATACAAATTGCATTTTAGCATGTCTAAATGAAGTGACGCCATGATCGCAGTTCTAATATAGCTAATGGCATTCCCATAAGCCAAATAATATATTTAAAATAGAAGCTTTAAATTAACTGGAATTGTCTTGTATAGGCAGATAGATTACAAAATCGATGGAAATTGGCGGCCATTTTAGGATTTAGCAAATTATGCAAATTTGCGTGGGAGGATTTCTTAGGACTTTTAGTATGTTGTGTTCTGGAGACTTCACGTAAAACGCACTGCAGTGAAATAATTTCTGTTGCTTTTTTTTTCAACGCTCAAATGCTAGATTTCTCTGGACTACTCTAGTCTCTGGGCGGCTAACCAATGCACGGCCCAGGGTTAGAGATATGCATAGATGATAGTCGCAAGTCGAAATTGTAGAAAAATCTGGATGATAGAATGTCAGTGTAGATAAATAATTACATGTAAATAATGATGTTACTACGAAATGTCGCCTACACAGAGCTAAGTTAGGGAACCATTGATGGGAGTGCATCCCTGCTCCGTAGAAGCTGGGAATCAGTGACTGTGGGAATGCACCGCCTGCTTCGTTGAGCTGGGGAGTCAGTGACTGTCAGTGTGGGAGTGCCTCGCTGCTCTGCCAGCGGCTATGCAAGTAGGACAGCAGCAGCAGCAAGCAGCAGCAGCAACAACAGCAAGCAACAGCGCAGTGTCAGGGATAGTTTGCGTTGGCGATGACATAAGTTATAACTGCACGCCAGCCCCTAGGGTGTCAAGCAGACGATCGGTGACGAGAGCTCAGCAGTGCGGCGCGGCAGGAGGGCAGAGCACCAGTCGTCTGTTACATGCCGGCCTCCGCTAGCATACTGCTGCAAACAGTCGAGCAGTGGGAATTCATGTGAGTAGGTCCAAAGATAGGGTTCTGGATCAACAAATTCGGCTGCATGCGCGTGCAGTGGCCGCTTCTGTGCGAACGACATCTTTTCTTTCACGGCGCCTCCCATCCTCTCCGCGCCCATCTCTGCCTTTCCCCTGCCGCTTCTACCTCACTCTTCCTTTCGTTCTAGCTCTCTTCTACCTTTTCCTGTTCTCGTTTGCGCTTATTCTCGCACCGCTCTTTCTTGCTGTTCTTGTCAGTCCAGGAACTTTCAGGTGCAGATCCCTGCGTGCGCGCAGGGAAATTACGCACCACGTGAACCAGTCGATGGTCACACATTGTCACGCTACGTTAGCGCCAACGAGCGCGCAAAAACGCGCGCAGCACATCGAGTCAAGTGGCATAGCAGCGGGAGCAGCACCACCACCACCACCACCACTAGCAGCAGCAGCAGCAGCAGCACCACCACCACCACGCACCCACACTAGCACAGACAGCAGCAGCGGCAGCAGCACCACAACACCACCAGCCGCAGCAATCAGCATCAGCAGCAGCACACACCAACCAACACTAGCAGCAGCAGTAGCAGCAGAAACAGTAGCAGCAGAACAGTAGAAGCGGTAACAGACGCCTTCCGCTCTGTCGACGACAGCACCGGCGGCGTTGACGATGACAAAGGAAGAAGCGCGTGCACGGCACCGAACGACGGCGGCTAAGAAGGCCTCATCATAGCGATGCAGATCTGGAGCAAGACACCAAACGTGGTCGCCGTCGTCAGCTTCGTGACGATTCTCTACGCTCTATACGATGGCGCCTCGGCTACGCCGTCTATTGCAAGAGTCCTCGACGACTGCACGGCAAGATCGTCATCGTCAAAGGTGAGTCCGCGGACAGCGACGGGCGGCCGAACGTCAGAGACGATGCGATGCGGTAATTGAAATTGAATTGAAATTTGAAATTTATGTTCAAAAACCTTCCAAACAACAATTAACAAGACTTAGCACCAACATTTATAACGAACAGCAACAACACCGAAATCCGAAAACAAAAAAGACCGGTATACAACAAGATACCTAGAAAATAAAAATGAAAGGATTATGAATGAAGGAAGAAATGTATAATAGATGGAAGAGATATCAACGACTCCCGACTTTAGGGAATAACCGATTTACTGACGTCAGCGGCATCACTATATATAGAATATATACGTACTTACGAGTGTCAGTTGAATCATATCCATCATCGCGTAAACGGTAACCTATTGTATCATCATCTAACTAGTACGCTTAACTTTAGAAAATCTGCCGCGATTTTCTAGCGTGAGCCTAAAGGCAATGCCAAACTATACAAGAATAACTAATTGGCGAAGCTATTAAACCAACCATCGTAAATTCTAGTAGTGATATGGCATAGCGTGAGGCAGGAGGCAATGTTAGTCATTAACGCAGCAGCGTGAAGACGCTTGATACACTACACTACCATAGCTCCCCATAGCTCCCCAAGCGCCGATCAGCAGGCAATGCATAGCTTCTTAGCTAACAAGCATTATTATCACGATACTAATCCGGCGATCGCAATGACTAATTAGTCATGACGAGGTTATCTATGGTAACAAGACAGCGGCGTGTGACGCTGACGCTGACGCTGTGATAAACACTTACGGAGACAACTGATACGTAAGGGCTAGGCGATGCTCAGACGTACCTAGACATTGACGCGATAATTGTACTATAATTGACGAACGACAGACGCCAGACAACGAACAATAAAACAGGTTAACAGTCAAAAGATGTCCGCATCCACACCCTCCATGTGTTAACTACCACTCTCGCAATAGCTACGTAATCATTCGCATCCATGTTCTGTTAAAAATGTCTTCGTCTGTCAACCGTCAGCAGTACTAAGTTACAATAGAAACGGTTTGACAACAACTAGGCACGTGTACGCTTAAGAATCGCTTCAGTATCGCAGTCAAGAAAATATTTTCTAATTCCAGCGCGCAGAAAAAAATTCGAGCGTAACTTTCGTAGTATTTTTTTATTCGGCCATATACAGTGTTGGCGTGTTTCCCTCTATGAATTGTGTCCCCGCTGCGCCCGATCCTTAGCTTTTGTCAGCCTGATCGCACACTCTGTTCGCTGAAAGGAGATCTTGGCCATGTGCAGATTTAGATACGCACATACATCGATGATGTATAACAGTTACGAAGCAACATGGTTCATCAAAAACCCTCCAGCATCTACTAGTCGGTGGATGTCAGTGTCATGTCGATACTCAGATGGCGGATTTGGAATTGGAGGCTGGCGCACGTAATCGATCTATGGCAGAGGGTCGAAGTGTTATTGGGGGGGATCAGTCGCATGGTTACA
>NW_014577339.1:72106-74612 GCF_000485595.1 Priapulus caudatus
ATATAATATATAATATATATATATATATATATAATATATAATATATGTATATATAATATATACCTATATATATATATACTCTGTGAGCGCGAGTTCACTGGTCGCGAGACTCCGGCGTATTCACTGGTCAGCCCCGCTGTGTTTACTGCACAGCGCCTGCTTGTTTAACAGCACGTGGAAATCTAACAGAAGAGCCTTCCTACAGATGCGTATCGGATGTAGGATTTTCGTAGATATTCGTATTGACGTTGATACACACACGATACTCTCGATAAGCGACGCAGCTATTATATTTCTTAGCTTTGCGGCTTGCAAACACAACCGACAGCAGAGTAGTTAGAGAGTTGTCACGTTGTCACGTCTCGCATATTTCGCTACATCCGATAGTGTATAGACGATAATCTTCCTATTTTACAGGCACCTAACGCGATAATAATGTACAAAATAATTGCCTTGTATATATGTCGCGAATAGCGTTCTAATTATATAATCAATAAATAATTATCGGTTACTAAACAAAACCATGATGAATGACGACCTAATTAAATAGTTTATCATCTCCAGAATCGATATGTCACGCATTGAGTCAGAGGTCATCAGCTGTAACCTTGCTCTCGTGTCAGAGGGTCATTAGCCCTGACGAATCTAATGTCTAATGTCACCAGCTGTAACCTTGATCTCGTGTCGGAGGTCATCAGCTGTAACCTTGATCTCGTGTCAAAGGTCATCAGCTGTAATCCTAATATACAGGGGTAACATTTCTATCGTGGCAGGGGCATCTTAATCTCGATCTCATGTCAAAGGTCATCGAAACGCGAGAGCTTAACTGAATGCGAACACCACCGATGCGTAAGCAGACGCACCACGTGAGGGACGTCGGTGGATTTTACGACGTTGTCATGTTTATGGTTTCCCCGTTGTATAGACGGCCATTATCGGGTCTATCAAACTATATACGGGCTGTCAGTCACGGTAATGGCGGACGTACAGGTGGCCGCACGACGGACGTGTGTACGCAAACACAAGCTTTGATACGCCGTGTAATAGCCCGTGTTTCACGTCGGGATACATTAAAATGACAGTTCCATAGAGAATCTTCAGTCGCCAGAGTAAATTCGCTCGCTATTGCTGCCGTACGGTAGCCTGAAAGTTCTGTAAGCAAACTAAAGTATATGTATTAGTAAAGTGAATAGAGTGAAACCATGAGGTGGATAGATCCACTCCATCTGCTATGGCCACCGGTACATATTCTGAACGTTCTATAAGCGAGTAGACCGAGGAGATATATCGATACACTCCATCCGCTATGGATGCCGCACCACCGTCCGAAAATACCATCTATATAAGTGACTGCATGGGGCGAAGCAAGCGCTGTAGAGTAGCGCTGGCCGCAGCAGCAGCCTGCGTGTATGACAGAAGGGATTGTAACAGTGATCTGTAAACCCCCACTATACGCCTCACAGACAATATACGAGGCGATACACTTAACGACAGAATAACGGTTGCCGTATACCTACACTCTCCCAGGGGCAGAATTTATTCAGGGGAGTGTATGAATATAAGTCTACATGGTTTAGTGCACTGCATGATGAGCTATATGGTTGTACAATGGTAGCGCATATCTTAAAGGAATGCAAAGCAGAAGAGCGCCGTCTAGAATTACGCTCTGCCGAAGCTAGGTCACGTGAGTAGGCGACACATGCGAACGACTGCTGATCTATTGGTTTGCAAACTGCCATACGCGTGAGGGAACGTTCCCTATCGAATATTCTTGCTTTCCTCAATGTCTCTGCCTCTCGCACACTCTCTCCACTATCTCTATCTCTATATCTCCCTCTCTTTCTCTATCTCTGTCTGTCTGTCTGTCGGTCTCTCTCTCTCTCTCTCTCTCTCTCTCTCTCTCTCTCTCTCTATCTCTTCCACCTCTCTCCCACTCGTCATCTCCCTTTCTCTTTCGCCCTCTCCATCTTTCTTGTTATCTTAATCACCTGATATTGGTCTCTCTTCTTCTCTCACGCACTCTCTCTCACACTCTTTCACTCCCTCTCGCCCCCTCTCGCACTCTCGCCTCTTCGATTACGCTCTGCCTTTCGCTCACTCACTCTCCCCCTCTCTGTCTCTCGTTCCCCTATCCTTCGCCATCACTTTCAGTCCAGTCCTGCCTCTTTTCTTTTCATTCATCCATACCCCAAGGTGTGGCACTGTCTCTCCGCTTCCAGTTAATCATGCATTATGTAATATTACCGTGTGAGCTTCCTGCTATAAGAAATACTCAGCTTAATCTAGGTGGTGGGCACACCTTCATTGTTTGTCACGCTAACGCATATACTCGCAGCAATGCGCTGCTGCTGCTGCTGCTGCTGCTGCTGCTGCTGCTGTTGATGTTGTTGTTGTTGTTGTTGTTATTGCTGCTACTGCTATTATTACTAATACTATTACTACTACTACTACTACTACTACTACTACTACTACTACTACTACTACTACTACTACTACTACTACTACT
>NW_014577339.1:74627-85210 GCF_000485595.1 Priapulus caudatus
CTACTACTACTACTACTACTACTACTACTACTACTACTACTACTACTACTACTAATACTAATACTAATACTACTACTGCTGCTGCTGCTGATGTTGTTGCTGTTGCTGCTGTTGTCACCGTTTTGTAGCTAATGTTGCTGAAGTTTCCTGCTGCTGCTGCTGCTAGTGTTTACAGAGCTAGGAGCTTAACTGTTGTAAGCTGGGTACTCTGCTTTTTGCGCTGGGCGGTCACCCTAATCGTGCCGAATGCATGGCGCCCAGTCTGTTAGTAACCGTACACGTATAAAACTCTCTACATCTGTGCGATATTGCTTTCGCTGCTCGTATCTCCTATCACGTGAACGAAGCCTAAACGACGATCTGTGTGGAAGCCGCAGCGCAGTATATGTTTTCGGTGGCAGGAAAAGAGCGCTAGGTATTTATCTGGATGCCCCGACAATTATTCAGTTAGAGCGTAAACAGAAGACGCGATAAATACCTACCCACCCACCGGTTTCTCACACATGTAGTATGCACGCACTCGTGTATGCACGCACTCGTGCGTCCACAAGCGCACGCACACACGTGTGCACGTACGCACACACTCATAGACCCACGCGCATACACCACACACGCACACGAGTGCACGCAGGCGTATACAACCAAACGCTCAAGCAATCACACACGCACGCACGTACCCATACACGCGCCGGCGTACACAAGCACCAACACACGGATACTCTCTCGCAAGCAGGTACGCACGCACGCACACCTATGAACGCGCATGCATGAGTATCCGTATGCACATACACGTGTACATTCACATGCGCACACGTAATAGCACACGCGCGCACGCACGCACGCACGCACGCACGCACTCACGAACTCACCCCCATACACACGCACACACAGGTAAGTTGTAGCAGGCGGGATAATGGCTTCACATATCAGTGATAAGTCATCAAGGTGAAGCACGCAGCGAATAACGTAACGCTGAGCTGCACTTCTGAATATCGCCAGCTCTTATTACGTACACAGAGGAACCCTTTACGGGTTTTTCGGATGTAGGCCTAACAGTAACGAGAACGAACGTACTATGAGCGTATTATATTCATTTACCAGAGGCGTAATCTGAAGGTACTGTTACCTTTCGATAATCTTACTCTATACATTCTATACTCGTACTCTAATAGTACTAGAAACGTAGTATGAACGTACTGTTAGGTTACTATCATCTTGCTGTTATCAGACTAGGCTGCTGAAACGGCTGTAACAATACTAGGCAACTGGTCCTGAGATATGTGACCG
This sequence comes from Priapulus caudatus, assembly GCF_000485595.1. NCBI lineage: Eukaryota > Metazoa > Priapulida > Priapulimorpha > Priapulimorphida > Priapulidae > Priapulus > Priapulus caudatus. Next base: position 75,915 of record NW_014577339.1, read on the forward strand.
TTTCTCGGACCTATAAACAATCATACAAGAGCAGCAGTATATGTGAATGCGTATAGTTGAAACATAGAATAGTAATACTATGAAAGTATTCGTTCGTACTATAATTGTGCTCGGAGAGCGATCATAGGATAGATACGGTGAGTATATATGCAAGTATAATCGACGTATAATAATAATAATAATAATAATAATAATAATATAATAAAATATAATAATAAAGGCACAGTCTACCAACGCAGAAATAATCAACAGAAAAACAAGAAACCAATGGACAAAGGATCAATACAAGGATGTGATGTGGTTCTATTATTTCGCCCAAGAGAACAACACTGGTGGCGGGGTAGTAAAAGGTACATGCACGAGCTGGCGAGGCAGGAATCCAAGCATCTTTCCAGCCACCAACTCAAATACTCTTGCTAATACCAGGAGGTGGATTATTAAGAACAAGAAGCTCACCGACACTGAACTTGAGCAGATAGTGGCAGCTGTCCGAAAGCAAAATAATGCATCGCAACCAACACTTATCCCCACTGAGCAACCTGAAGACCTACAACCCCCAGAGCCCGAGGCTGAGCAAACACCGCAGCATACAGATACCTATGAAGGTAAATCAGTAGTGGATATGGAAGATCGAATCTCTACTAAGCTGCTTGAAACTCAGACAATCCCCCTGGATCAACGCAGAAGCCTGAAAAAAATTTATCTCAACAAGGCAATACGGCACGATATTCAAGCTACAAATCAGGCCCTCACCAATATCATCAATTAAAGATAACCATCTAAACTTATCAGAAATCAATGAATTAATGTACGCGACTGCTGCCGTTATTGCTGGAGAGACAAAAGAGCGAGTCACGAAGCCCACAGAGGAACCAACATTGAAGAAGCGAATCAGAACAAAAATTGAAAACCATCGCAAGGACCTCTCCATCATTAGCGAAATAAAAAAAGATGTCACAACAAAGCAAGTACATGCCAAGGCCAGGAGCATCTTATGCAAGAGCCAAAGGGAGAATAAGACTATATGCGAGCTCGAACAAGAAATAAAGATGAAACTACAGGCCAAAGCTCAGAGGTTGAGAAGGTTTACTATAAGCGGAGTGAGCACTACTATCAGAATAAGCTCTTCCATGAAGATACCAAAAAAGTCTACCGGCATCTCAACGAGCAGCAAAGCACCATCAAGGAACCTCTCTCTCAAGAGCGACTTGGAATACTTGGCGTGGCGTGGAATACTGGAAGTTGGCACAGACCACAATACCACAGCCACTTGGATCAAACAAGAGGAGAAAGCATTCCAGAATGTAGCAATAGATGTATGGACTGACATTACAATGTGTGAGGTACAGCAGGCCATCAAGCGGACCCACGACTAGCTCAGACAAGCTGCACAACTTCTGGATTAAACATTTAAGTGCCTTCCATAAACAACTAACCAGCGCCTTGAAGGACACCATCAAGGATCCAAGCAATAGCCCTAAGTGGTTGACATCAGGAATCACTTTCTTTATTTCAAAAGGCAAGGATACAAAAGAACCAAAGAACTATCGACCGATCACTTGCCTGCCTACCACCTACGGTACGATTTTGAAGATTCTCACTGCTGTAATCACCAACCGCCTCTACAATCACTTACAGAAGAGCGACATCCTCACAGATGAGCAGAAAGGCTGTAGAAGAGCGTCTAGAGGGTGCAAAGACCAACTTCTCATCAGTAACATTATTGTGAGCATGGCAAAAAAGCTCAAGAGGAACCTAGGAATGGCGTGGATTGATTATAAGAAAGCCTTCGACATGCAGTGTCCCACATTCCTGAATTCTCGCAGCCATGAGAATCTACCGTGTGTCACCAACCATCATTCAGTTCATGGAAGCTACAATAAAGAAATGGAAGACTGAAATCAAGGAGACTGCCTCAGGACAGAAGATAACTCAATCAAGAGAGGAATCTTCCAAGGTGACTCGCTCTCCCCCTGCTATTCTGCTTAGCACTAACACCGCTTACCAACATGCTGAATAGACAGGGGCTGGGATTTACAGTCGATAAACAGTGAACACAACACCATCAGCCACCTGCTCTACATGGATAACTTTAAACTGTTCACCAAGAACGAATATGAGCTGGAGCAGGCCTTGGACCTGGTAACAGTCAAAGCATTCAGTGATAACATCAAAATGGAGTTCGGCTTGGAAAAGTGTGCAACCGCAATCTTAAAAGGTGGTAAGCTAGTAAAAAGCCGAAATATTGAGCTTGATGACAAGACAGCCCTACAAAGTCTGAACCACGAGGACACCTACAAATATCTTGGTGTAGACGAAAGTGATGGTATTCATCAGCATGCAAAGATGAAGGAGAACATTGCTAAGGCGTACTATCGCCGAGTTCGCCTAGTTCTCAAGTCTGAGCTCTGTTCAAAAAACAAGATAACAGCGATCAATAGCCTGGCACACCCGGTCCCCGTGTACAGCTTCGGGGTGATGAACTGGTTGCGATCAGATATCGAAAGAATGGATCGCAAGACAAGAAAGCTACTAACTTAAACTGATGCCTGCGTACAACACTGCCATTGTAGGTCTAGGCGACTACATCGAGCTTAAGGAAGACAAATTTACAAAGCTTATCAAAATCCATCATCTGGAAAATCAAAGCACGCTCTCTTACGCGAGGCTAAAGAAATCAAAGCCAAATATCCAAGCTAAGTCTCCTCAGCCCACCAGCCAATCCTTAAAAAAGCAGAGACTGGAGGCCAATATAGAAGCATAGAAGATCGAGGTATTGAAAAACCAGCCTTTGCATGGAAGATTCTACAAGAGCCTCGACAGGCCATTTGTCGACAAGACTGCAAGCGTTGCCTGGCTGAGCACTGAGTAGTTCCGGGCTCAAGGGTGAAACAGAAAGCCTGATCATTGCAGCCCCAGACCAAGCACTCAACACGAGATACCATCAACGCAACATCCTCAAGCAACAGGTCAACAGCAAGTGCAGAATGTGCAGCAAGGCAGAGGAGACCTTCAGCCACATCATCGCCGGATGCACAGTGCTGGCCACAACCGAGTACATAAATCGCCATAACAAGGTAGCCAGCTATCTGCACTGGTCAATCTGCAGTGAACTTGGTGAGCAAGTACCTGACAAGTGGTATGAACATACTCCGAGACCAGTTACCAACATCGGGGATACTACTATAATGTGGGATATGAGGAGTCCGGCGGGTGGGTACGTGTCCGGGAGGGAGGGAGTCCGGCGGGAGACCTAAAGCGAGGGTCGACTAAAACTAAACTAAAACTTAAACTAATGTGTATGCGCCATAATTACGTTACAAACACGACTGACGTGTCTGTTCGACGATTGGGCTGCATGCTCCATGATATTCTTGGTCAGTCTTTGGTTGTGTCTCCAGTTGCCACCTCTCTTCAGGTCGCCTCTCCCCCATTGCGACTGCATTTTCTCCTTTGTAGTGGGCATCTATTACAATAGTGGTCTAGCTTCCTTGTAGTGGCCATCTTCCTTACAAATGTCATATATCTTACTAGCTGTTGTCATCATTGTTAGTAGAATACCTGCTCTGCTTGCCTGTACGGATCTTTCGTTACGCAGGCGTCATGTGTCCGAGAACGTTCACAGAAGACTCGCTGGACATGGTATTCGGGGTGAACTACGTCGGACCGTTTTACCTCACCAAGCTGCTGACCCCGCTGCTGAAACGGTCAAGCCCCAGCCGCGTGGTCAACGTAGCGTCTGGAGGTTACAGCTCAGGTAAGTTACAGGTGGGCTACAGGTAGGTTATAGGTAAGCAATAGGTAAATTACAGGTAGGTTATAGGTAGGTTATAGATAAGCAATAGGTAAATTACAGGTAGGTAATAGGTAGACAACAGGCAGGTCATACGTAACTTAGAGGTTCGCCATAGTTAGATTATAGATATGGTGAGTTATAGGACGTTTTAGGGGCGCAAATCCACTTTAGGCACCTTAGGTATCACGAAGTGATGCACAGATTTCTGTGTATCATCTACTGATGCACAGACGTTCCGTATATCAAGGAATGATGCAAAAACCCCAACCCTAATCAGTAACCCTAAACCCTAACCAGTAACCCTAACCCTAACCTTAACACACTTCGTGATACTTAAGGTTATACGTTATGACTTAGGGTTAGGGTTAGGGTTTAGGGTTACTGATTAGGTTTAGGGTTTTTTGCATCATTCCTTGATATACGGAACGTCTGTGCATCAGTTGATGATACACAGAAATCTGTGCATCACTTTGTGATACCTAAGGTGCCTAAAGTGGATTTGCACCCGTTTTAGGTAGGTCACAGGTAAGCTATAGAAAGGTTACAGATAACCTATAGAACGAAGATACCTAGTCTATGGGTAGGGCAGGCCTATAAGTCATTGATTGTTAGATTATAGGTAGGTAATATGTAGATTAGGGGTAGGCTAAATGTAGGTTATAGGGACATATATAAACGAAGCCAGCCCGTTACTGGCTAACATTGCGTTGTGTCTGCGCTGTTGATTATCCGTGAGAACATATGTTCCTGCTAAAGCAGGCTCGCATATCCTATATAACACTGAAGCCTAGGGGGCTAAGAGGGTTGATGTTTGTTTGCAAAACTCGCGCAGCCGTCGGTATTAGTTTCAGTCCATTCGCTTATTGTACCTTCATGCTGACTAACTAACCTTCAGAGGATAAGGTTTGGCAAGAGGAAGGAGAATCTACGGGTGGTATGTGTATAACTCGGGATTATGTGGAGCTCAGGGTATTCTAGGCGTCCGTGGTCCGTAGACTGTGGTTCGTGGGCGGCCGGGTAGAGTAAAGTACGGACAGGGTCGGGCCTGTATCCAAGCATGGGGTGGCCTGTAGATTTACTGCACTCGCTATAGGCAGACCACAGTCTGAGGAGCGATAAAGTGAGTGGACTGAAAACAGGGGGCCGTTGGCAGGAACAAAATCAGTCTTCACATTAATCTTTTCTCGCATACCGCTAACAGGAACAATCAGAGTCGGGTAAAGTTACGATTTTCTCATACACAGTGTATAGATTACCGCGTGTATGAAAAAAGACTAATGTTAAGAATTTTGTTTCTGACAACCGGGCTCCGGGTCTGTAGAGCGCATGCACGCAGCCGTCTCACGCATAGTTGCGCTTCGCAGGGAGACTGAATTTAGAGGATCTGAACGGAGACAGGAAGAAGGCGTCTAGCTACGACATGTGGCAGACGTACTGCGACTCGAAGCTAGCCGTGCTGCTGTGGACCCGCGAGATGGCCAAACGCAACGTGCCCAACATACGCTGCTTCGCCGCACATCCAGGTGAGCACGCACGCAGGCACGCACACACGCACGCACGCACGCTCGCTCGCACGCACGCACGCACGCTCGCACGCACGCTCGCACGCACACACGCACGTACGCACGCACGCACGCACACGCACATACGCATATACAAACTCGCACGCACGCACGCACGAGCTGCTGCTGCTGCTGATGCTGATGCTGATGCTGTTGGTATAAGTGGTAGTGGTTGTGCTGTTGCTACTATTACGAGTGCTACTGCTAGAGATCTTAATTCTCCTTGGTCGATCGTATCAGAAGTAGATAATAGCAAGTAGGGAATCCCTATCTAATTCTGATCGTATGCTACTGCCACGGCTATTACAACTATACTGCTACTGCCACCGCAGGGAGCTGGCCAACATGTGGGCAGTAACATGTTGACAGCATCGTGATACACACGCCAACACATGTTGCAGAGCGTCTGCCGTTAAAATGATGTTTTTGTTTACTTCTCTCTGCGAAACGTCTGTTCCCGAGTAAATGTAATTTTTCTGGTCACCGCGTGCAAGGTCGGCTTCGCTCTGCGCGAAAACTCGTGCAGAACTATTGTAACAAGAACATCAGTGCAGTGTGCCTCTCACTACAACGCAGCGGTGACGTCAGGCTGCACGTCTAAGCATGGGGTTCAGAGGGGCAGCAGACCTATAGAGCATCTGAATACCGTGGTCCCCGCTCGTGGTCTGCTCGTGGACTCTGCTTTATCGGGACGGGGTTTCGTATAAGCGGCGAGCACGTAACAACGCGTGTGAGGATTATTTTTCAATGACATGTCACCCACACCTATGCCCCGATGCCCGTGATAGAGGTGTGGGCCGGGGTATTTGCATGCAATACAAATTATGGACGTCTAGATCACGCCAGGTATGTGAGAGACCTGGCACTGCATGGTGCGTTATGAGAGAAGACGGGACAGAGGGAAAGAGGGAGAGAGCGTGAGCAAGAGAGAGGGGGATGACGAGAAGGAAGGGGGAGAAAGAAGCAAAAAGAGATAGAGTGCGCGCGCGCACATGAGAGAGACTGGCAGACAAACACAGAGAGAGAGAGAGAGAGAAGAGACGAGAAGAGAGAGAGAGAGGAGAGAGAGAGAGAGAGAGAGAGAGATGAGAGAGAAGAGAGACGCGCAGAAAGGAAATGAGAGACAAATAGATAACGAATGAGGGGCAGAGAGGGAACAAGAGGAGGGAGAGAAAAGGAGACAGAGATGAGAAGGAGAGAAGAAAGAGAGAGCGAAGGGGGAAAAAGATAAAGAAACGAGAGAGAGCTAGTGCCGGCTCGCCGCCGCGACTAATCTTGTGTGTATAGCTAATACCGCGTCTTTCAGGCGAAAGTATTTTTCAATCGATGTCCTCGCTTTAGCTGCCGACGGCGGCCTCGTTGATGTGAGCATTTATTTTACGGGATGAGAACACAGGAGGCTGCATGTGAAAATTCTGCTCGCTAATATCCTCTGCCGCGTTTTTAAGCGCGTGCTGCATTCATCGGTCTGTGAAGCGCTGCAGACGATATCGGCTCCCGCTGACGTAGCTAAGTAGTTAGTACAGCGGTAGGCAGACTGAGCGTGATATAAGAGGGTGACATCAGCACTCGTCTGATGCTGTACACAGATCATAATAACAGCAGCGGCTCAATAGATTGTATGTGAGCTATTCTAAGGTCGACTCGCAATAGTTATATATATATATATACTATATATAATATATATATATATATATATATCTTCATAATCAGATAACGGTAATAACTAATAGAATGGATTTAGCACACGTAGCCGGTCTAAGCATCTTCACTTACGCTCATAAGTCTGTACTTCATCAGCCCATCAGCAACTAGACTGCTTATGTAAGCGCAAGGAAGGCCTGCTGTTACGGCCTTTACCCTGTGTTAACCATGCCCTGTTAACCGTTGCTCGCGTACCTTAAACCTTCTAACATGGTGCAGACTGTAATTAGTAATAAACGTATAGAAAGCAATAAATGGTAATATTATAGAGGCATAATGGTAGTATAAATTATGACAATAATGGTATGCTAATGCCCAGTAATGATACTGTATAGCCAGTAATGATAATGTATAGAGACCTATAATAGTAATGCCACGTATATCCAGTAATATTATATACTATAACGACTACTATGGTTTTATATAGCCAGCAATGATAATGTTATAGGGGGGCGACTATAATGATTATGTCTAAGGGACTATAATGATTATGTCTAGGGACATAATGGTTATGTATGAGTTATGTATGAAATTATGTATGGAGGACAATAATGGTAATGTATTGAGACTATAATGGTTATGTATGAAACTATAATCAAGTAATGATATAGCGATTATAATAGTAATGTATAGCCGGTAACGGTAAGCGTCTGCCTGCAAAGAAGCGAAGAGGGTGAAGGCCAGCAGACGTGAAAGTTTCATGCCTGCTCAACCTGTTCCAACTTTCGCTCGATCAGGAACCTTCGTGAGGAGTTTCAGCGCAGCGATGTCACGACTGGACATTCTCGTCAACAAACGCGGGTACGTGTCGGGAGGGAGGAGTCCGGCGGGTGGGTACGTGTCACGGGAGGAGAGGGAAGGAGTCCCGGCCGGGCGGGTACGTGTCCGGGAGGGAGGAAGTTCCGGCGGTCGGATACCGTGTCCGGGAGGGATGGCGAGTCCGGTGGGTGAGGTACGTGTCTGGAGGGAGGAGTCCGGCGGGTCGTGGTACTGTCCGGGAGGGGAGGGAGTCCGGTCGGAGTGGGTACCGTGTCCGTGAGGAGGGAGTTCGGCGGGTGGGTAGCGTGTCCGGTGGGTGTGGCGATAGCGTGTCCGGGAGGGTGAGGGACGGGAGGTAGTCCGGCGGGTGGCGTACGTGTCCGGGAGGGAGGGATCCGGCGGCGTGGGTACGTGCCCCGTGGAGGGAGAAGGAGTCCCGGCGGTGGGTAACGTGTCCGGAGAAAGAGAGTCGGCGGGGTACGGGTCGTGAGGAGGACGGAGTTGCGGACGCTGGGTAAACGTGTTCCGGGGAAGGAAGGAGGGAGTCCCGCGGCGAGGTGGATACGTGCCCGGGATGCGAGGGAGTCCGGCAGGACGGAGTAGCGTGTGCCAGGGAGGGAGGCAGGGAGTCGCGGCGGGCGGGATTAACGTGTCCGGGAAGGAAAAGAGGGAGTCCCGGCGGGGGGGGGGTCCGGCGGTGGCGTACCGGTCCGAGAGGGAGAAGGGAGGCAGTTTGACGTTTGGGATAAGTGTCCGAGGAGAGAGGGAGGAGTGCGGCGGCGGGTCCGTGTCCGGGAGGGAGGGAGTCCGGCGCGGCGCGCGGGTACGTGGTCCGGGAAATGGAGGGAAAGGAGTCACCGGACGGGCGGCATACGTGTCCGGGAGAAGGGAGGGAGTCGCGGCGGCGAGGCGGTACGTGTCCGGGAGGAGGGGACCGGCTGGCGGTACCGTGTCGCGGGAGGCATACGTTTCTTTTTCCCAAGTCCGACATATCCAGATCGAGAATTTAGCGGCCTTAAGATATTCTGAATGAGATTCCATTGCCTGGCATCCTGATTGTTCAAATAATTTGCAATTCTTCGGCTATGTACCAATGGCGGCGTTTGTTCTCTATTGTCAAAGCAAAGCAAATCGAAGGCAGAGCCAATCAGAAGGCGGCTAAATCCCTGGTCGGGATATGTCGACTGGAAAAAGAAACTCGCGTCGAGGGAGGGAGGGAGGGAGTCCGGCGGGTGGGTGACGTGTCCGGGAAGGAGGGAGATCCCCAGCGGTGGGATACGTGTCCAGGAGAGGGAGGGAGGGAAGTCCGGCGGGTGGGTAACGTGTACAAACGGAAGAGGGAGGGAGGCGAGTCCGGCGGGCACCCCCCCGACACCCACCCCCCGGGGGATACGTAAATGTCCGCCGGAAGAGAGAAAAAAAAGAAGGGAGATCGCGAGGAAAACTGGAGGTATGTCGCGGGAAGGGAGGGGCGA
>NW_014577339.1:86033-94184 GCF_000485595.1 Priapulus caudatus
CGGCGGGTGCGTAGACGTGTCCGGGAGGGAGGAGGACGTGTCGGCGGGTGGCGTTACGTGTCCGGAGGCAGGGAGTCCGGCGGCGCGGTACGTGTCCGTGAGGGAGGGAGTCCGGTGGGTGGGTACGTGTCCGGGAAGGAGGGACGGAGTCCGGTAGGTGGGTACGTGTCCGGGAGGGAGAGAAGGAGTCCGGCGGGTGGGTACGTGTCCGGGAGGGAGGGAGTCCGGCGGGCAGGTACGTGTCCGGTGGGTGGGTACGTGTCCGGGAAGGAGGGACGGAGTCCGGTAGGTGGGTACGTGTCCGGGAGGGAGAGAAGGAGTCCGGCGGGTGGGTACGTGTCCGGGAGGGAGGGAGTCCGGCGGGCAGGTACGTGTCCGGTGGGTGGGTACGTGTCCGGGAAGGAGGGACGGAGTCCGGTAGGTGGGTACGTGTCCGGGAGGGAGAGAAGGAGTCCGGCGGGTGGGTACGTGTCCGGGAGGGAGGGAGTCCGGCGGGCAGGTACGTGTCCGGTGGGTGGGTACGTGTCCGGGAGGGAGGGACGGAGTCCGGTAGGTGGGTACGTGTCCGGGAGGGAGAGAAGGAGTCCGGCGGGTGGGTACGTGTCCGGGAGGGAGGGAGTCCGGCGGGAGACCTAAAGCGAGGGTCGACTAAAACTAAACTAAAACTAAAACTAATGTGTATGCGCCATAATTACGTTACAAACACGACTGACGTGTCTGTTCGACGATTGGGCTGCATGCTCCATGATATTCTTGGTCAGTCTTTGGTTGTGTCTCCAGTTGCCACCTCTCTTCAGGTCGCCTCTCCCCCATTGCGACTGCATTTTCTCCTTTGTAGTGGGCATCTATTACAATAGTGGTCTAGCTTCCTTGTAGTGGCCATCTTCCTTACAAATGTCATATATCTTACTAGCTGTTGTCATCATTGTTAGTAGAATACCTGCTCTGCTTGCCTGTACGGATCTTTCGTTACGCAGGCGTCATGTGTCCGAGAACGTTCACAGAAGACTCGCTGGACATGGTATTCGGGGTGAACTACGTCGGACCGTTTTACCTCACCAAGCTGCTGACCCCGCTGCTGAAACGGTCAAGCCCCAGCCGCGTGGTCAACGTAGCGTCTGGAGGTTACAGCTCAGGTAAGTTACAGGTGGGCTACAGGTAGGTTATAGGTAAGCAATAGGTAAATTACAGGTAGGTTATAGGTAGGTTATAGATAAGCAATAGGTAAATTACAGGTAGGTAATAGGTAGACAACAGGCAGGTCATACGTAACTTAGAGGTTCGCCATAGTTAGATTATAGATATGGTGAGTTATAGGACGTTTTAGGGGCGCAAATCCACTTTAGGCACCTTATGTATCACGAAGTGATGCACAGATTTCTGTGTATCATCTACTGATGCACAGAAATCTGTGCATCACTTTGTGATACCTAAGGTGCCTAAAGTGGATTTGCACCCGTTTTAGGTAGGTCACAGGTAAGCTATAGAAAGGTTACAGATAACCTATAGAACGAAGATACCTAGTCTATGGGTAGGGCAGGCCTATAAGTCATTGATTGTTAGATTATAGGTAGGTAATATGTAGATTAGGGGTAGGCTAAATGTAGGTTATAGGGACATATATAAACGAAGCCAGCCCGTTACTGGCTAACATTGCGTTGTGTCTGCGCTGTTGATTATCCGTGAGAACATATGTTCCTGCTAAAGCAGGCTCGCATATCCTATATAACACTGAAGCCTAGGGGGCTAAGAGGGTTGATGTTTGTTTGCAAAACTCGCGCAGCCGTCGGTATTAGTTTCAGTCCATTCGCTTATTGTACCTTCATGCTGACTAACTAACCTTCAGAGGATAAGGTTTGGCAAGAGGAAGGAGAATCTACGGGTGGTATGTGTATAACTCGGGATTATGTGGAGCTCAGGGTATTCTAGGCGTCCGTGGTCCGTAGACTGTGGTTCGTGGGCGGCCGGGTAGAGTAAAGTACGGACAGGGTCGGGCCTGTATCCAAGCATGGGGTGGCCTGTAGATTTACTGCACTCGCTATAGGCAGACCAGTCTGAGGAGCGATAAAGTGAGTGGACTGAAAACAGGGGGCCGTTGGCAGGAACAAAATCAGTCTTCACATTAATCTTTTCTCGCATACCGCTAACAGGAACAATCAGAGTCGGGTAAAGTTACGATTTTCTCATACACAGTGTATAGATTACCGCGTGTATGAAAAAAGACTAATGTTAAGAATTTTGTTTCTGACAACCGGGCTCCGGGTCTGTAGAGCGCATGCACGCAGCCGTCTCACGCATAGTTGCGCTTCGCAGGGAGACTGAATTTAGAGGATCTGAACGGAGACAGGAAGAAGGCGTCTAGCTACGACATGTGGCAGACGTACTGCGACTCGAAGCTAGCCGTGCTGCTGTGGACCCGCGAGATGGCCAAACGCAACGTGCCCAACATACGCTGCTTCGCCGCACATCCAGGTGAGCACGCACGCAGGCACGCACACACGCACGCACGCACGCTCGCTCGCACGCACGCACGCACGCTCGCACGCACGCTCGCACGCACACACGCACGTACGCACGCACGCACGCACACGCACATACGCATATACAAACTCGCACGCACGCACGCACGCGCACACACACACACACACACACACACACACACACACACACACACACACACACACACACACACACACACACGACACACACACACACACACACACACACACACACACACACACACACACACGCACACATACACGTGCGCGTACGCATACACGCAAACTCGCGCGCACACACACACAGACCAAAGACCCGAGTAGGAGTGTAATTTGCATTACATAAACAATAGATATATATACTAACACAGTATTTATCAGTGTTTGTATATGTCTATGCATAAACCAATACTTACAGCCCGTGGTTCCGTACAACGCCATCTGTTAGCAGTATCCCTCATTAACACCCCACACCCCCAACCCACCCCACACACACACACTGTTCACCTTACTAACGTTGTTCGCTCATCTACGCCGCAGGTACGGTGCGCACTAACATCATGCGACACTGGACAGGTATGTCCGGCCTCTTCCTCAACACCGTCTCGTCGTTGTTCTTCCGCTCGCCGGAAGGTGGCGCGCAAACGATAATCGACTGCGCAGTGCGGCACGACGTCGACCAGCACTCGGGCCGATACTTCGAGGACTGCGAGATGACGGAGGTGACGGACGCCGCCGCAGACGCGCAGTTCGCCATGCGGCTGTGGGCGAAGACGGAGAGTCTCGTCAACTCACGGCTCGCCGGCACGAGGGGAGGGGCCGGCTCGTAACCACGGACGCCGGCATGCTAGGGAGAAGGGTGTGCTGTATGATAGGGGGAAGGGTGGCATCTCTACTAGCGCTACCCGTGTGGCACAGTCGCTCCCGCTACACGTCTCTCTGGGGAGCGGCTGCACGGGTAGAGCTTCAGCTATACTGAGCGAGGCACAGGCTCTACTCTAGAATACGTGTAGCCTGCATGATAAGGGAAGAGAAATCTCTATATTTGGGGAGGGGCAGGTTGTATAATGGAGTAATGAACAGACTCTATACTAGGAAAAGAGCAGTCTCTATATTAGGAGAAGCGAAAGCTCTATAGTAGGGAAAGAGCAGTCTCTATGCTAAGCGAAACGAAATCTATACTAAAGCCCGAAGGCATGGTCACACTCCATGCTAGGGGAAGGAAAGACTCTATACTAGGAGAATAGTTCTATACTGGAAGAAAGACAGCTTCTCGGTTCAACTGAGGGGAGGCACAGCGTCTGTACTAAGGAAATAACATACTCGATCAGAGTAGGATCATTAACGTTACCACTAAGCATATCGTTTTACTGCCGAGCTGAAGTAAAACCCTTGCCTGGTGGTAACGGCAACCTGCCTAACTAAGTTAATGCATAGACCACAGCACCTGCTGCACGAGGTGCACTCATACAAGCCTTATACACAAGCTGCTATAATGGCTGCTGCCGCGTACCAAGGAGGAACCCAAAGTAGCTACGTCGCGTCCATTCGATTTGTTAATGTACCACTGATTACATATTTTAATTCATTGAATTTTGCAAGATCAACAGCCTTAACGCAAGAATACAGCTTCATATCAGAGCATGTATGTTACTCACTCCTTCTTGCTAATGCTGGAATCACACAGTCACACATCAGCCTATCATTGGCATAAATAGATACATAAATAAATATCATATATATATATATATATGTAGACGAGATAGTAACAAGTTGTATGTCGTGTATCACATTAGCGATGCTATGTTACTACAAAACCAGTTATCACTGCTACATGGCAATGTTCGAGTTAGACCGACTTGTTTTGTTTGTTAAACTTTACATAATGTTATTACCATAAATAAGCTGTAGGTAGTACACAATTATATAGGCTGCATAATAGTGTCAGCAGCTATAAATAGAGGCAGACTTCACATTAATGTAACATAGCAATAGCTTTTATGCATTCACTTGCACAGCAAATATAGTTTGTTATTAATTAGAGTATTTTTTATAAAACTATATACTGAACAGAAAGGCACGTGTATTTTACATAGCTTTTTATTTACCTGTTGGATTTATTATTACACATATATTTATTATTAATATTGTAATAATATTAATAGACTCTGAATAACCTTTAAATCATCATCCATATAAAAATAATATGCAAACCAGTTTTTAATTAGCGCAGTAGGATTGATTACAACACTTAATAATAAGTGATAGTTATTTATTACCCAATTTTACAATTACACAAACTAAACATGAACCGGGCCCTATAGGTATCAGCACCTACTGAGGCAGAACCCACAGTACCTTGTACTTCGCACAAAATGATAAACGTAATAACATGGGGGTTAATAATGACAAATTTTGACATAATAATAATGACAATTAATGGCAAATAATAATGACAATTATGTCATTATTAACCTCTGATAACATGCGTACAGATGGCGCCACATGTGGCACATCATATGCTCACAGTACAGAAAGGCTAACCGCTAGACATCTCTATAGATGAAAGAACACCACTCGCCTGTGCTACACGTTACAGAGACTGTATGACATAACAGAAGGCTGATACCATGAGCACATTTACCTACCATACACTTTGTGCCCCCTTCATGTGTTCTAGGATCTGTAGACGTGCAATCACCGTACATACACCGGTATCAACACAAGTAGCGCCACCTGTGAAGGTGCCACATACCTATAGATATTGTGGCGCCATCTTCACCAGTGCCATATACCTGTAGATATGGCACCACCTGTATGGGTGCCATCCATCCATAGATGTAACTAGTCTGTCTTTAGACTATTCTATTGTTAAACACCGGCTTAAACATGACTATTATCAATATTTAATCTTAACATTACTATAATTATTACCTACTTCATTACATAGCTTAATTCATCAAATAAAATAAAACATAGTGCATGCCATAACCAACAAAACCCTTCCAGAACTACATGTGCATCATGGTTGCCATGCCGACTGCATATTCAGCTCCTGAATACGACAGCGAGAGAGCGTATCTTGCGTTTTTCTTACAAAGTGACGATTAAGTGAAGACAAACTGTACGGATTTCTCTTAAAATATTAGGTGACCTGGCACCCAGCAGTAATCTCACCAAGTCAACCTAGGGTGCCAGCCAAATGTTCTACATCACCAAGGTGTGTTCTCCTGGCACGTTGTTAACAGGAAGAATGGGTCGACTCATCTATATTACAACTGCAAACATTATTCACTTTTGTTAAATCTTCGATTTCGGTGTTGCACTCACTAAGCTACACACGTACACAGTTCATTATTGTGAAACAACATTTACACAGTACGCCAGACGTCCTCTTCTATTACCTCAAATTACCGTGACATGTACAACAATGATTCTACTGTCCCCTGCCACGTGCTGACAGCCATGTTGTATATAATAATTACTCTAGTCAAGATTACTTTTATACATAACAATAATAAACAAGAAGTGATCAGGGATGCCTTCTCTCACAGTTGATTTATATAATCTGTAACAGGTGCGAGCTTAGGTGGGAACGATAGCGATCAAATCTAATTACAATCGAACAGGTATTTCCTCATTGGAGCAAACAGCTCGTGGGTATTTCCCTCGTTAGATAAACCTCTACTGTGACTACTTACTGTATTATAGTCGCTGTCACTATACAGTGTACAAACACACTCTTCAGTTTGCTTGAAACACTTATCTGAAAGCGGCCCATCCATTGTGCAAACTTTCTCATCAGTATTAGTTCGTGTTTCGTGATAGATGGCAGTGATAGATGAATTATGGCGACTTAATTCTGTCCAAAAAATATAAATTACTTCAATGCTTTTAGTTCAAAATCACCTGCAGGAAGTGCCACTTTGATGCATTTCCTGGGAGCCGGTTTTAAATCGCATCAACGTACGAGCGTTACCGAGTGATAACCTCGCAATAATTTAGTTCCATAACCCAGGTGAGTGAGAGAGGGGGCGGATTGACCATGACAGAGAATGCATAAAGCACGGTGCAGGTACAACGTACTGCCGCGGGCCTGTGCCACAGACTAATACCGTCTAGGCTACCACAGACGAAGGCCATGAGCTCCGTTTAAGCTGGGTAAAATGCACGCACGCACACATGCACGCACGCACGAACGCATGCACGCACGCACGCACGCACGCACACTCGCACACACGCACACTCGCACATATCCCATCGCCCCACTATTTGTGACTGGTAGCAAGCATTTGCTGTTTAACAGCATGACTTGATGACGGTACATGCCCGATACTCAGCGCCCTTAACCTTCGCTGCTAGTTTCACCAGCACACAGTCTAAACCCCAAGCTCAGCAACATCACTGGTCACTCAACAGCAGACAATGACGTTATTCTCATTATTATAATGGTTTCAGAATCTCTCCTCATCCCTTCCCCCCCCCCCTCTCCTCAGCCTCTCACCACGATGCTGGTAGTACGGTGTACTGGTAAACAGCTGACACGGCAGTACGAGTGCCGACCGGCTACAGCTGCCACTACTAGGGAGCGCCCTTCGGCTGTCGCTCCTTGAATCGCTGGGTCTCCTCCCAGATGAGTTCCTTCAGCTTCTCCTTGGGAAGGTCGTCCAATTCCATCTCAAATGTGAACGGTTCGTCGGCGACAGGCTGAAACAATGTTACGTCGGGTCTTAAGGCCCGTCTCCACACACGCGGCGCGGCACGGAACGCCACGCAAACGGCGCCATTCACCCCTACCGGCAAAGTTCAAATCTATTATATCTTAATGCGCAGTCTCCACTGACACAGCACGGCGCCAGCCCGGTTACGCCTCAGTTTAGCCTCAGTACGCTCCTGTCTATAACATTATACTCCTGCCTATAAAATTATGCTCCTGCCTGTATCATTATACACCCATTTATAGCATTATGCTCCTGTCCATAGCATTATACACCCATCTATAACATTACGCTCCTGCCTATAACGTTATGCTCCTGCCCGTAGCATTATACACCCATCTATAACATTACGCTCCTGTCCATAACATTATGCTCCTGCCCGTATTATTATACACCCATCTATAACATTATGCTCCTGCCCGTATCATTATACACCCATCTATAGCATTATGCTCCTGCCCGTATCATTATACACCCATCTATAGCATTATGCTCCTGTCTATAACATTATGCTCCTGTCCGTATCATTATATACCCATCTATAGCATTACGCTCCTGCCTATAAGATTATGCTCCTGCCCGTATCATTATACACCCATTTATAGCATTATGCTCCTGCCTATAACATTATGCTCCTGTCCATAGCATTATACACCCATCTATAACATTACGCTCCTGCTTATAACATTATGCTCCTGCCCGTAGCATTATACACCCATCTATAACATTACGCTCCTGTCCATAACATTATGCTCCTGCCCGTATTATTATACACCCATCTATAGCATTATGCTCCTGTCTATAACATTATGCTCCTGTCTATAACATTATGCTCCAGTCCGTATCATTATACACCCATCTATAACATTACGCTCCTGTCCATAACATTATGCTCCTGCCCGTATTATTATACACCCATCTATAGCATTATGCTC
>NW_014577339.1:97972-103433 GCF_000485595.1 Priapulus caudatus
TGTATATGTACGTACCTGTACATGCACGTGTAAGTGTGTATGTACGTACCTCTGTACATGCATGTGTACGTGTATATGTACGTACCTGTACATGCATGTGTAAGTGTGTATGTACGTACCTGTACATGCATGTGTACGTGTATATGTACGTACCTGTACATGCATGTGTAAGTGTGTATGTACGTACCTGTACATGCATGTGTACGTGTATATGTACGTGCATATGTACATGTATGTGCACGTGTACATGTGTATGTGTGCGTGTACGTGTATGTGAGATGTGCGTGCCAGTATGCCCGTGTGTATGTGGGTGAATGTGTGTGTATGTGCATGCGTGCGTGGGTGCTTGTACGTGTGTGCACGCATGTCGTAAACCACTCACTCCGTAGGGCATGCATACACGCGCACGTGCACGCACGCACACGCACACGAACAAACACACACACACACACACGCACACACACACACACACGCACACACACGCACACACACACACACACGCACACACACACACGCACATGCACACGAACAAACACACAGACACACACACACACACACACGTACACACACGCACTACATATTGTCAAGAGTGAATAATAATAGATTATCATAGATTACAATAATAGAATCTATTATTATTCACTCCTAATATTATCTCACAGTACGACAGAACGATGATTCACCGAGCGCAGGTGATTCCTTGTATAAGCCGGCTAGCTCATCCTTGCCTCGCACTATCACATGCCATCTGTAATTAGCGCCACAGACTAGCCGACTGCAGATAACCCTCTTCCGTTCCTCGCAGATGAAGATGCGTGAGATTAAAATTCCCAGTGGCAGATAATTCAGCACGGTGGGTTTTTTAACCCAGGCGCGGCTTTCTATAATAACAGACGCTTTATGTTTTCACAGCAAAATGCATAGATATACCAACTGTGAGCTTGTCTATGTTGTAAAAATTCACTACAACTCATTTGTATCGCTACTTTTTGTAACATTTCTCCAGCAAACCTAAACAGTCTTAGGAAACTAGTACGTTCGAATGTTTACAGCGTTTACACATCCGGGACGCAGCCAAGCGATCATAGTTTTCATTTTAAAACTGTTATTTTCTATGATAAAACAAGTTACAATTTAGTATTCGATGTTTGTTCAGTACAAAATTGTGAAATTTGTTTAAAACATGTATGTTATCTACATTATTCATGCAATCAGAAAACATATAGTGTTTTCTTTCCAGGGGCTATTTGCGCTAGCGTACGCCGGAACTCTCTCCAAACTATTTTTCAAAAATAGTCAACTTCGGAGCACATTTCTGGCTCAATGAGAACATTTCGTGATGTTTTCATACTGCAAGTATGCTCACAGTGGGTGTATGTAGGCATTTTATTACGAGGTTTATCCATCTTAAAGGCGTTTTTAACCTACTAGGAGACGAGGCGTCTTGAAGCGTTAAAGAGGAAAACAATTAGGCTACATAAAGCAGAAAGTATCAGTAAGTATCACACAGCAGAGATTCTGTAATGAGAGGAAGGGATAGGGGGAAGAGAAGGGGGAAAGGAAGGGATAGGGGGAAGAGAAGGGGGAGAGGGAGGGATAGGGGGAAGAGAAGGAGGAGAGGAAGGGATAGGGGGAAGAGAGGGGGGAGAGGGAGGGATAGGGGGAAGAGAAGAGGGAGAGGAAGGGATAGGGGAAGAGAAGGGGAAGAGAAAGGGATAGGGGGAAGAGAAGGGGGAGAGGAAGGGATAGGGGGAAGAGAAGAGGGAGAGGAAGGGATAGGGGGAAGAGAAGAGGGAGAGGAAGGGATAGGGGAAGAGAAGGGGAAGAGAAAGGGATAGGGGGAAGAGAAGGGGGAGAGGAAGGGATAGGGGGAAGAGAGGGGGGAGAGGGAGGGATAGGGGGAAGAGAAGAGGGAGAGGAAGGGATAGGGNAAAAAAGGATAAACAGCTCCACCGGGTCGTAACAGCATTAACGCTATGCTGCCGTGACCACATAACTAGCAAAACTAGGCTTTGCAGTAGTCACACAGTCAGCAGTAAATCAGTGTCACTGGTTTAGCGCCACTAGTTTTTTCGCGTACCGCGATATTTTTCCGGGACATGTCAGACACTGTGATGGGCAGGAGTTTTACGCAAGTGTTAGGTTTTCGGCGGCTTCGGTGAAATATGAATTATCGTCGACGTATGGATTCTCATACCACTGCGCAAATATACCAGGAGTAATCAGGCATACCTCCGTCAGCGGGATCGTAGTACTGCTCCAGGGTAGGGTGAGACTCAGCACAAACCCAGTCTCTCGCGCCCTCTACCGTGATCCTCTTGTTCGGGTTGAACGTAAGCATCTTGTCGAGGAGGTCGAGAGCTGCAACGGCGGGCGATGGCGGTGAGTGTGAGATGAGAGACAAACGGCCTCGCGACGGTCGTGGGTGGAGACGAGGACTCGAACGGCGGCGAACTCGGCGTGGTGTGGCGAGAGCGAGCACCGAACGCGGCGGACGCGTGGTG
This sequence comes from Priapulus caudatus, assembly GCF_000485595.1. Lineage (NCBI taxonomy): Eukaryota > Metazoa > Priapulida > Priapulimorpha > Priapulimorphida > Priapulidae > Priapulus > Priapulus caudatus. The sequence goes on from NW_014577339.1 coordinate 100,477, forward strand.
CGTAGACCAGTACACGAACGCCGCCTCGGCGCTGGTGGCAAGACCAAGACGAGCGAACGCGCGACCGGCGTTGGTGCGAGACCGGAGACACGAACGCGACGCGTGGGTGCGAGACGAGAGCACGAACGCAGTATCGCGAGCCGCTGGCGTGCGAGACCGAGCTGGTGCGAACGGCCCGCGCCGATCGCGTGGGTGCCGAGAGCGAGAACACGAACGCGCGAACCGCGTTGGTGCGACGAACGAGACACGATAGCGAACCGCGGGCGATCGCCGTGGGTGCGGAGACGAAGACACGGACGCTGCGACGCCGTGGTGCGAGAGAGCCGGGACACCGAACGCTGCGTCGCGCTGCGTGCGAGAAGCGAACGACACGGACCGCGCTGACGGCGTGGGTGGCGACGACAGACACGGACCGGCCGCGACGCGTGGCGTGCGAGACGAGACAGCTGAACGCTGGCTTACGCGTGGTGCCGAAGACGAGACACGAAGTCGCGACGGGCGTGGGATGCGAGACCGAGACTCACGGAACCGCGGGACGCGTGGGTGGCGAGAACGAGACAGCGGACCGCCGCGACGGCGTGGAGTGCCGAGACTGAGACGACGAACGCGGCGAGCGGCGTGGGTGCGAGAGGGGGCGGGGAAAAAAAGAGACACCGAACGCAGCGGACGCGTGGGTCGCGACGAGCGGAGCACGAACGCGCGACGGCGTGGGGTGCTGAGCCGAGAGCACAGAACGCGCGATCGCGTGGGGGTGCGAGACGAGAGGCACGAACGGCGGCGAACGGCGTGGGCTGGGCAGAGACGAGACCCGAACGCGCGAGCGCGTGGGTGGCGGGCGGCATACGAACGCGCGACGCGTGGGTGGGCGGAGACGAGGAAAGCACGAACGCGCGGCGCGTGGTGGCGAGATCGAGACAGCGAACGGCATGCGACGCGTGGGTGCGAGACCAGACACCGAACGCGCGGACGCCGTGGCGTGCGGAGTAGACACGAACGCGCGACGGCGTGGTGCGATGGACGAGAGCAATCGTAACGCGCGACGCGCGTGGGTGCGAGCGCGAGACACCGAACAGCGCGACGCGTGGGTGGCGAGACGAGACACGAACGCGACGGACGTGGGTGGCGAGAGCGAGACCGCACGAACGCGGCAGACGGCATGGGTGCGAGACGGAGACAGTCGAACGGCGACGCGTGGGTGCGAAGACGAGACATCGAAGCCGAGCGGCCTTCCTCGGCCCTGCCCTCGCGACCGCGTGGGGGTGCGAGACGAGACACGAAGCGCGGCGACGCGTGGCGTGCGAGACGAACATCGAACAGCGGCGACCGCGTGCGTGGCGAGAGCGAGAGCATCCGACCGCCGGACGCGTCGGTGCGAGACGCAAGACATACGAACGCCGCGACGCGTGGGTGCGACGATCGAGACACGTAACGCGGCGACGCGTGGGTGGGGCAGAGGACGCAGACACGGACACGCGCGTCGCGTGGGTGCGAGACGAGACACCGAACCGCGCGATGCGCGTGGTGCGAGCGACGAGACACGAACGCGCGACGCGTGGTGCCGAGACGAGAACCGACGAACGCGCGACGCGTGGGGTGCGCGACGAGACATGCGAACGTCGGACGCGTGGTTGCCAGACGGACACGAACGAGCGCGTAACGCCGGTGGGTGGCGCAGACGAGACTGCCGCCGAACTGCGCGACGCGTGGGTGCGAGACGAGACAGCGAAGCGCACCGGCGTGGGTGGCGAGACGAACCCGAACGCGGCGAGCGCGTGGGTGGCGAGACGAGACACGAACGGAGGAGACGCGTGGGTGCGAGAACGAGACACGAACGCGCGACGCGTGGGTGCGAGACGAGACACGAACGCGCGACGCGTGGGTGCGAGACGAGACACGAACGGCAGGCTGCGCAAGCTTCTATTGTCGTCCGCTCTCCGACACCACTGTACCGCCCGCGTGCGCGCGCGCCGCACAAACATCCGCCGCCGGCGCCGCGAGCGACCGAAATGAGATCCGGCGGGAGAGGATGGTAATTCAAACTGCTCTCGCGTTCGACCCTCACGGGTGATTGTCGCGTAGGAATCAGGAACCGTGCGCGGCGGCAGCAGCAGCAGCGGGGGGGGGGGGGTGTTCTCACATCAACACAAGCATTGTCGCCCGCGCTGCCCGCGAGATATCTGGTCGGTGAATTCGCTGTCCTCTGACGTCTAAACTCTAAACATCGAAATGGCATGCATCTATCGGTCAGCGGCAATCAGTGCGACACGTCTAGTTCCGCATAGCTATTGCGCACTCATACGACTGCATCCGTATGCACATGGTAAGCGAGAATAGAAATATACCGCACGCACTGTCACTCGTCTGATTGGGTTAGAAGCATCAGAGGCATCACCAAGTGCTGCACATGCATTTGATTTGCCTTGATGCACACGTATTTGATTTGCCTTGCTGCACACGCGTTTGATTTGCCTTGCTGCACACGCGTTTGATTTGCCTTGCTGCACACGCGTTTGATTTGCCTTGCTGCACACGCGTTTGATTTGCCTTGCTGCACACGCGTTTGATTTGCTGCCTGTAACAGTCTATGAAGAAGCTTACCCTTTAGGTCAGCATTAGGGTAGAGTTTGGTCCAGGTAACCTTCGGCTTGTGGGGAAGTGACTGCAGATAAGCCCTCGCCTGTATGGTAAGAAAACAGCACACCTGACTATTCTGGCAGAGTCCTAGCTGAGGCAGTTAAACATCTTAAACGTCTATATACAACGTATGCAATGCACCTGGGCGTGTAAGTGTGTATGTACGTACCTCTGTACATGCATGTGTACGTGTATATGTACGTACCTGTACATGCATGTGTAAGTGTGTATGTACGTACCTGTACATGCATGTGTACGTGTATATGTACGTACCTGTACATGCATGTGTAAGTGTGTATGTACGTACCTGTACATGCATGTGT
>NW_014577339.1:104668-107451 GCF_000485595.1 Priapulus caudatus
GGGGAAGAGAAGGGGGAGAGGAAGGGATAGGGGGAAGAGAAGAGGGAGAGGAAAGGATAGGGGAAAGAAAAGGGAGAGAGGAAGGGATAGGGGGAAGGGAAGGGGGAGAGGGAGAATGAATGATGAATGAATGAGAGTAGAGAGCGAGCGAGAAAGAGTGACATAGAAAGATATATATATAAAGAGAGAAGGAGAGGAGAGAAGGGGAGGAAAGAAGGAAGATGGGAGAGAGAAAGATGTGGAGAATGAGGAAGCAAGGAAGGGGCAGAGAGGGAGAGCATGAGAGAGAGAGAGAGAGAGAGAGAGAGAGAGAGAGAGAGAAAGAGAGTAATTATCTTCAGCTAACCAATACATCCCAACGCCGCGCAAACGCACAGATAGTAAATAACGGACGCAGCGGTGGGCACTGGCGTGACACGACAAATCAGTAACAATTTCAACGTGATCGCTAAAAACTGATCTGGCTAAATAAATACGAAATCTATTTAGCTACCAAAGTCCTAATGTTTCTCTACTCCTCGCTTTCACCTATTAATACTTACTCCTATAACACCGTTACTCGCTTCTTCAGCCTCCTTCACGGCAAAACACAAGCAAACCGGCACGCATGCTGCTGCGTAGCTCTAGTACGTATTATGCCCGCGTACAGTTGCCGTCTAGCTGCTGCGCTGCTGCACGCTGCACACTTACACATAAATATAGATTTATTTATTTTTTATTATTATAATTATAATTATTATTTTTATGTGTAAGTGTGCAGCGTGCAGCAGCGCAGGGCAGCAGAGGCAACTGTACGTGGCGGTTTGGGCTGATTGTGTTTGGTGAAGGAGGTGAAGAAGACGTAAGGTGTAATAGGAGTAGGTATAAATAGTGAAGAGAGTAGAGAAGACATTAAGTACTTTGGTAGTAAATAGATTTCGTATTTATTTAGCATTATATTTTATTGAAACGCACGAAGTGCCTGTGATCTCACGCGTGAATACACCCACACAGCAAATTGCCACTTGTAGTAAATCCCCGGTCGCCGCGGTAGCGATGACAGTAGGAAGGATAGGCAGCGCGGTGAGTACTAGGTCACCACTGTACATGCCAGGAACTCATCCCCCTGCTTCTCTTCCTTCATCACCAGTGAACACATCCTAACGCTTACACTAACGCTGGGAGAGCGGTGGGTGAAGGAGGTAAGCGCTGGGGAGAGCGTGGGTGAAGGAGGTAACGCTGGGGAGAGCGGTGGTGAGGGAGGTAAGCGCTGGGAGAGCGTGGGGTGAAGGGAGTTACGGCTGGGGGAGAGCGGTGGAGTGAGGGAAGGTAAACGCTGGGGAGAAGCGTGGGTGAAGGAGATAACGCTAGGGGGGAGAGCGGTGGTGAAGGGAGGTAACGCTAGGGGAGAGCGGTGGTGAGGGAGGTAACGCTGGGGGAGAGCGGTGAGTGGGGAGGTAACGCTGGGGAGGAGCGGTGGGGAGGGAGTACGCTGGGGAGAGCGTGGGGGNGAGAGAGAGAGAGAAAATGAGCAACACACACACAGAGACAGAGCAAGAGAGAAAGAAAGAAAGAAACGGAGAAGTGAGAATTAAGGTTAATTAATTCAATTTTTAAATTTCCATGTGGATATGCATATTACCTCTACCTCTCCTTCTCCCTATACCTCTCTCTTCCTCTCCCTACTCCATATCCTTATCTACCTCGTTATTTCTTTCTTTCTTTCTCTCTCGCTCTCTCTCTCTCTCTCTCTTCCCGTTCCCTCTTATTCCATTTTCGTCTTTATTCTCTCTCCTTCCACCACCTCTTTTTGATCCCACATCTTCCCTTTCGGCTAAAACTCCGCCAGGCACAAAATGTGAATTTACGCCTGTAATACATAATTATAATAGGTACATTTCAGCAAAGAATTTACGGGGATTCGAACACAGGTTTTATAGATTGCAGTCTAGCGATCTCGTTCTCCTAGAAGCCCGTCATTTTACATTGATACATACATAGTTCATTACGGACGTGACAATTCCTCACCCTATCTCTTCTCTCTCTCTCTCCCCAGTGTGTGTGTGTGTGTGTGTGTGTGTGTGTGTGTGTGTGTGTGTGTGTGTGTGTGTGTGTGTGTGTGTGTGTGTGTGTGTGTGTGTGTGTGTGTGTGTGTGTGTGTGTGTGTGTGTGTGTGTGTGTGTGTGTGTGTGTGTGTGTGTGTGTNAGTGGGTAACGCTGGGGAGAGCGTGTTGGGTGTGAGTGGGTAACGCTGGGAGAGAGCGTGTTGGGTGTGAGTGGGTAACGCTGAGGGAGAGCGTGTTGGGTGTGAGTGGGTAACGCTTAGGGAGAGAGTGTTGGGTGTGAGTGGGTAACGCTGGGGGAGAGCGTGTTGGGTGTGAGTGGGTAACGCTGGGGGAGAGCGTGTTGGGTGGGAGTGGGTAACGCTGGGGGAGAGAGTGTGTTGGGTGTGAGTGGGTAACGCTGGGGGAGAGCGTGTTGGGTGTGAGTGGGTAACGCTGGGGGAGAGTGTTGGGAGTGAGTGGGTAACGCTGGGGGAGAGTGTTGGGAGTGAGTGGGTAACGCTGGGGGAGAGCGTGTTGGGTGTGAGTGGGTAACGCTGGGGGAGAGCGTGTTGAGTGTGAGTGGGTAACGCTGGGGGAGAGCGTGTTGGGTGTGAGTGGGTAACGCTGGGGAGAGCGTGTTGGGTGTGAGTGGGTAACGCTGGGGGAGAGCGTGTTGGGTGTGAGTGGGTAACGCTGGGGGAGAGCGTGTTGGGTGTGAGTGGGTAACGCTGGGGGAGAGCGTGTTGGGTGTGAGTGGGT
>NW_014577339.1:108403-109669 GCF_000485595.1 Priapulus caudatus
TGAGTGGGCGTCGCTAACGCTGACGCTGACAGTGGGCGTCGGCCTTCAGTAGGTGCCGATGGAAAGCCAGCAGACTAAGTGCCGACGCACGCACGCACGCGCGCGTGGTAAAAACTACAGCCGCGTAAATATTTAGGTCGAGTTGGTGGGCACTGAGCCGGATCGAAAAGCCGGTTAATAGCTGAGCACTACTGCGGCGGGGGAAGGGGGGGGGGTTGGAATCCATCCACAGAATCGGTCTCACAAGACAAGATAAACCCTCTAATCTCCTACATCAACAGATACAACCAGATGCCTGCAGATAAGGAGCGTGTGATTACGCGAGGCAAGTGCTATCTTGCTGCGGATGAGGAAGCTGCAGATGAATCACGAAGCCATACCTTGTCGTTGATGATGCAGGCTAGGTCCTCGCCGGTCGGTGAGCCCAGCACGCCGAGAATGTGATTGAGCTGGTCGAGATCTGGTCAGTGGCGCGCCGTGTCAGGAGACGTAACATTCAGCTGTGCTGCGTCACGTACGCACGTACGCACGCACACACATACACTCGTACACGCACACGCACGCTTGCGCACACACATGCACGCACACACGCATGCACAGACAGACATACACGTGTACACGCACACACACACGCACAGACAGACAGACATACACGCGTACACACACACACACATGCACGCACGCACACAGAGACAGACATACATACGTACATGCACGCACGCACAGACAGACATGCAGGCACGCACTCACAGATAGACATGCAGGCACGCACGTACGCACGCACAGACAGACAAACATGCATGCACGCATGCAGGCACGCTCAGACAGACATACACGCGCATGCACACGCACAGACAAGCATACACGCATACACGCACACACGCACGCACGCACAGACAGACATACATGCATGGCTGCATGCACGCACGCAGGCACATGTCATGCACAGATAAACATGCAGGCACACATGCGCAGACAGACATACACGAGTACACGCACGCACACACGCACATACAAACATGCATGCACGCACGCAGACACACATGCACAGATAGACATGCAGGCACACATGCACAGACAGACATACACGTGTACACGCAAGGGCGTCGGAACTGCCGCGGCAGCCGCGGCGACCGCCGCGGCACTTTTTTCAGGCCATAAATTTTCCGTAACCAAAATCTTTCAATAATTTATACCGTCTTTTGGCCGGTACATATATCATCAGGAGTAAGATAATATAGGATCCTATATTATCTTACTCCTGAT
>NW_014577339.1:109694-110917 GCF_000485595.1 Priapulus caudatus
GCTAGCAAATATATGTAAACGAATATCAGTACCATGAAGGTGAGTGATTAGTGGTCATAATAAGCTGAGGAACGTATACACTTGCTTCTTTATTGGTGGCAAATTTTGATGAGAAAAATCGGTTAAAAATGCGGGATCGCTTCTTTATTGGTGGCAAATTTTGATGAGAAAAATCGGTTAAAAATGCGGGAATCGGTTGTCTCACTCTTGTGTTATTATCTACTCTTGGCACACATGCACAGACAGACATGCAGGCACACATGCACACACAGACATTCACGCATGTATCACCCAAATGCACATACTCAGACACACGCACACGCACACACACAAAGATACACGTACACGTAGCCGCATGCATTCACACAAACACACACATGGGCGCACACACAAACACACACAACCACACCCACGTACCCACCCACACATGCATGCACACACACACAACCACACCCACCTACCCACCCACACATGCATGCATACACACACACATGAACGAACGCACGCACGCACGCACGCACGCACGCACACACACAACCACACCCACCCATGCACCCATGCATGCATGCACGCATGCAGACACGACCGCACCATGCTTGAAGTGTCATTGTAAAGGATACAGTGCTTTCCTGGGAACAGTGGTCGATTAGAGAGCATCTCTGCTAGAATGCAGCCCACACTCCAGATGTCAACTGGAAATTCTGAGTCAAGGTGTTTAAACAGCAACAAATACACTCATCAATTAGCAATATCCTCCCACTATGTGAGATTATATTAATGACCTCTTCTGGGGTTAACATGTACGCTCCCCAGTGCCTATATGAGTGCTCCTGGTGTCTAAATTATCCCCAAATATTACATGATAGTCCTTCTCTCCACCTCCTGCCCTGCTTTCTCCTCCTCCTGCCCTCTCCTCTCCTCCTCCTGCCCTCCTCTCTTCACCTCCTGCCCTCCTCTCTCCTCCTCCTGCCCTCCTCTTTACTCCTCCTGCCCTCCTCTCTCCTCCTCCTGGCCCTCCTCTCTCTTTACAAAAGATCCATCTAGCCTATAAAACTGCGATCTCTGCACACCACCCAACTTAAGCAGCTACCAGCTCTCTCTCATAGTGCCTTTACCTAACACAAGTGCTTCCCACACACCCTCCACCCAACATAACCAGCTACCAGCTCTCTCTGATAGTGCCTTTACCTAACACAAGTGCTTCCCACACACCCTCCACCCAA
>NW_014577339.1:111942-112426 GCF_000485595.1 Priapulus caudatus
TGTGTAGCGGCGTACGGAGCGACAGATCGCATGTGTAGCGGCGTACGGAGCGACAGATCGCATGTGTAGCGGCGTACGGAGCGACAGATCGCATGCGTAGCAGCGTACGGAGCAACGGATCGCATGCGTAGCGGCGTACGGAGTGACGGATCACATGCGTAGCGGTGTACGGAACAACAGATTGCATGCGTAGTGGCGTACGGAGCGACAGATCACATGTGTAGCGGCGTACGGAGCGACAGATCGCATGCAGAGCGTCACACAGAGGAATATGGAGGTACAGATCGCATGTAGATTGTTACACAGACTGCTATGGAAGGACAAATGGGATATGAGTACAAGCAAATAGCAGCACAGCAAAACATGGAATCAACCATAACTACAAAATGCTGTCTAAAAACTGATGGCCTGTGTGTGTGTGTGTGTGTATGTGTGTATGTGTGTGTGTGTGTGTGTGTGTGTGTGTGTGTGTGTGTGTGTGTGT
>NW_014577339.1:114643-119362 GCF_000485595.1 Priapulus caudatus
CACCCACCACCCAACATAACCAGCTACCAGCTCTCTCTCATAGTGCCTTTACCTAACACAAGTGCTTCCCCCACACCCACCACCCAACATAACCAGCTACCAGCTCTCTCTCATAGTGCCTTTACCTAACACAAGTGCTTCCCCCACACCCACCACCCAACATAACCAGCTACCAGCTCTCTCTCATAGTGCCTTTACCTAACACAAGTGCTTCCCCCACACCCACCACCCAACATAACCAGCTACCAGCTCTCTCTCATAGTGCCTTTACCTAACACAAGTGCTTCCCCCCACACCCACCACCCAACATAACCAGCTACCAGCTCTCTCTCATAGTGCCGCTGCCACCAGAGCGCATGCAAGCGCGGTGGCCCCGGCCGAGCGTCGCGTGGCAGGACACCGGCCCGCAAGGATACTGGACTTGGTGTAGCCCTTACTGTTGAGCATGATTTCGGGGGCGCGGTACCAGCGAGTCGCTACGTACTCGGTCAGGAAGCCGGTGTGGTCGTGCTCCGGGTCTGCCACCCGCGCCAGCCCAAAATCGCAAATCTACGAGACAGAGAGAGACAGAGAGAGATATGAGATACGAGAGCAGAGTTGGTTGAGGTCTGCATGGTCAGACACGCGCGTGCGCAGAGGAACGGATCGCACGCAGCGTGCCGCACGGACGTGTACGGAGCGACAGATCGCAAGCGTAGTGGCGTACGGAGCGACAGATCGCATGTGTAGCGGCGCACGGAGCGACAGATCGCATGTGTAGCGGCGTACGGAGCAACAGATCGCATGCGTAGCGACGGATCACATGCGTAGCGGTGTACGGAACGACAGATTGCATGCGTAGTGGCGTACAGAGCGACAGATCGCATGCGTAGCGACGTACAGAGCGACGGATCACATGCGTAGCGGTGTACGGAACGACAGATTGCATGCGTAGTGGCGTACAGAGCGACAGATCGCATGCGTAGCGACGACGTACAGAGCGACGGATCACATGCGTAGCGGTGTACGGAACGACAGATTGCATGCGTAGTGGCGTACAGAGCGACAGATCGCATGCGTAGCGGCGTACGGAGCGACAGATCGTATGCGTAGCGGCGTACGGAGCGACAGATCGCATGTGTAGCGGCGTACGGAGCGACAGATCGCATGTGTAGCGGCGTACGGAGCGACAGATCGCATGTGTAGCGGCGTACGGAGCGACAGATCGCATGGTGGCTAGCGGTGGCGTCGACAGAGAGGAGGGCGTACGAGACAGGATCGCATGTGTAGCGGGTACGAGAGCGACAGATCGCATTGGTAGCAGGCAGTACGAGGACGCGCATGTACAGATCGATTCATGACGTAGCGGCGTCGGAGTGCGGATCACAATGCGTACGCGGTATTACGGGAACAACAGATTGCATGCGTAGTGGCGTACGGAGCCGACAGATCAACATGCTGTAGCGGCGTACGAGACGCGGACAGATCGCATGCAGAAGCGTCACAACAGAGGAATATGGAGGTACATATCGCCATGTAGATGTTGACACAGACGCTATGAAGGCAAATTGGGGATATGATAACAAGCAAAGTAGCAGCACAAGCAAAACATCCGAAATAACCATAGACTACAAAATGCGCTAAGAAACTGATGGCCTGTGGTGTGTCTGTGCTGTAGTGTGATGTGTGTGTGTGTGTGTGTGCTGTGTGTGTGTGTGATGTGTGTGGTGATGTGTGTGTGGTGTGGATGTGTGTGTTGTGTGTGTGGTGATGTGTGAGTCTGCCGGTGTGTCTGTGTGCGGTCGGTGCGTGCGTGCGGTGACGCTGTGTGCCCTGCTGTGTGTGTATGCGTACTTGTGAGCTTGCCTGCTTCTCTGTATTCCATTAATCGTCGCGAACGATAATCAGAAAACAAACCTCACTACGTAACGCGAAGCAGTAACCGAACCACACCGCTGTGTCTGACAGATAGCCAAATACCGATAAGATTCTCCTTAAGTTAATTTAAATTAACAAAATTACCCAGGTAACCTTTGAAGATGACATTGAGTTCATCTAACAGCGGAATGACTCATTGATGATCGTTGATATAAGGGTGCCTAACAACACCGGCAGGCTATACAGACACGCGCGCATCACAGAACGCGCCGTGAGTGGCCACTTCACCCTCGCCCACCTGCAAACCAACTCCGCAAATATTATTAAATGAAAATTACGAACGAACATAAAGCATGCATGCGTGGGGATGTTAACACGGCACGTGCTCCGCCCGTGTCGCTATCAAAACGACGACGACGATTGACGACGACCGAGCGATGACGATGCGACGACGTGATACCGTGCCAGTACAGTGACTGCACAATTACTCAGTACCTAGACAAAATTACCTTACGCAAACGAAATAGCAACGGCGATCGAAGGAAAAAGCGTTGAGAACGCGGCATCCGCGCCAAAATACGCGCGCCGCATATTCCTCCTAAACCTAAAACAGCAATCGCACATCACGCACGCACGCTTTGCAGTCAACAGTCAGCAGTAAATAGCGAACTACGCGGCGGCCGTAGATTTAGGTTTTACGGCGAGGGTTTGCGCGTCATCGTGTGGTCAGAACGCATTTAGCACACAGTTCAACGAAGCGTGATTTTTCAATGTTCTCCGCAGAACGATGTTGCTTGCATTCGATTTTCCACACGGCTATTTATCATTCGCCTACGGCTTCATTCAGTTGCTTGACATACTATAAGTTGGAAATATAGATGGCTCATTATTATGTTAAAACTCCAACGTGCGTGTTAGAATTCATGCAACTTCTCAGATTTGTAGCTAGCAGCACTATAAGAAAGCGTCATCGTTGACGCTTTTAACAACGGTCTCGCCGAATTATCGTGCGGCCGATATAAACTTGAACCTAAAAATAAAGCACCACATGGCTAGCTTTTGCTAGCTTATCGCAAAAACACAAACTCTGCTGACCTTTGAGGCAAGCTCACATATTAACTAATCTCGTCAGAATTATGTCCACACCGTGCGGAGAATACAGTGGCATGACTATGACCAGCAGTGCCGCCATCAACACCTCCCACTCACTGACCCAATTTCATCGCGAAATACGCGAAAAATATCCCTGAAAAAATAAAGTTTCACAGCCTCCCAACGATCGTGTGAAATATCACAAGCCAGGTCCCCGCGCGAACCGGCGACGCTGTACGCCCAGCCATGCAACGTCGCCGCCGGCAAGCGTGCCTGCAAGGATTCACTTGGTGTTGTAGCCGCGTGGAGTTTAGCATGACCTCCGGATCGCGCGCGGCTACCAGCGCGTCACTTACGATACTCAGTTGAAGAGGAGCCCGACCAGTCAGCTCAACAGCCGCACAGACCAAAGTCACAGATCTGTCAAAGACAGCGCAGCAGCAGCAGACCTGTTACAAACAAGCACCCTACCCTGTCTGAGGCACAACTACAAAAGTAAGCACACTCACACACAGAAGCTCACCTGCTGAGGCTAATGCTACACAATTGACAGGGCGAGGCGAGAAGCTTACCTGCTGAGCACAGGTTATATTAGTAACAGGTGAGAGGAGAAACGCTTACCTGTGATCACAGTATGATAGATAACAGGTGAGATGAGAAGCTTACCTGCTGAATCACAGCTATTATAGCTAACAGGCTGAAGGATAGAGCTTACCTGACTCGATCACAGGTATATATAGTAACAGGTGAGATGGAAGCTTACCTGCATGAGCACAGGCTATTAGTAACAAGTGAGATGAGAAGCCTTACCTGCCTGATCACACGGTATATAGTAAACAGTGTGAGAGGAGAAGCTTACCTGCTGAGCCACAGGTATATAGTAACAAAAGTTTGAGATGAGAGAAGCTTACCTGCTGATCACAGGTATATAGTAACAGGTGAGATGAGAAGCTTACCTGCTGATCACAGGTATATAGTAACAGGTGAGATGAGAAGCTTACCTGCTGATCACAGGTATATAGTAACAGGTGAGATGGAAAGCTTACCTGCTGATCACAGGTATATAGTAACAGGTGAGATGAGAAGCTCACCTGCTGATCACAGGTATACAGCTCAGCAGGTGAGACAAATGCTTACCTGTCGACCACACGTGTACAGCTCAGCAGGTGAGGTGAGCTTAAAGTAACCATTGCGAGAGTTTTCCAGTGTTTTCACCACTTTCATGGCACCTACCGTTATTGCTTGAGTAACAGCAATTGTCTAGAGTAACAATAAAATGTCTTAGAACCTTCGTATTCACCGAAAACTGCCAGTTTCGAACTAATCGTTTTTGTAAACATTCCTTTTCTGTCATCTTGAACTAACAGGGAGTATGGATTAGCTTGTGGCGCCACCGCTTATCTGCCATAAACACAGTACAGTCATGCACTTGTTTTCAATTCATCACGGACACAAATACAAGTTTACCAATCTGCCATTAGGCATTATCGGCATACGATAAAATTTATTGCTGTTACGATGTGGTCAAATCCATTTTTGATGTTGGTGTAATCAGTGATATTTCCGCTGTCAGGTAAGACTATATTCAGCTTTATTTAGTTTTTCTGAGCAAAAATCTCGCAATAACCGTTTTAAGATCACAGGTGGTGTTCAGCAGGTGAGGTGAGTAACTGTGCCTACCTTAAGATCACAGGTGGTGTTCAGCAGGTGAGGTGAGTAACTGTGCCTACCTTAAGATCACAGGTGGTGTTCAGCAGGTGAGGTGAGTAA
>NW_014577339.1:119483-125518 GCF_000485595.1 Priapulus caudatus
TGTGTGTGTGTGTGTGTGTGTGTGTGCGTGCGTGCGTGTGTGTGTGTGTATGCGTACTTGTGAGCTTGCCTGCTTCTCTATTCCATTATCAGCTGCGAACATAATCAGAAAACAACACTCACTACGTAACGCGAAAGCCAGTAACCGAACCCACCCGTGTGTCTGACAGATGCAAATACCGATAATAAGATTTTCCTTAATTAATTTAAATTAACAAAATTACCCAGGTAACCTTGAAGATGACATTGAGTTCATCTAACACGGGAATGACTCATTGATGATGTGTGATATACAGGGTGACTAACAACACGGCAGGCTATACAGCACGCGAGCATCACAGCGCCGTGAGTGCCACCTTCTCCGCCCACCTGCAAACCACTCCGAAATTATTATTTAAATGAAATTACGACGAACATAAAGCATGCATGCGTGGGGGATTTAACACGGCGTGCATCCGCCCCGTGTCGGCTATCAAACGACGACGACGATGACGACGACGACGATGACGATGACGACGACGTGACACGTGCCAGTACAGTGACTGCACAATTACTCAGCTCCTAGACAAAATTACCTACGAAACGAAATAGCAACGGCGTCGAAGGAACGCGTGAGACGCGGCATCCGCGCGCAAAAACGCGCGCATAATTCCTCTCCTAAACCTAATAACAGCATCGCACACACGCACGCACGCTTGCAGTCAACATCAGCAGTAAATGCGAACTACGGGGCCGTTAGATTAGGTTTTACGGCCGAGGTTTCGCGTCATCGTGTGTTCAGAACGATAGCACACAGTTCAAACGAAGCGTGTTTTTCAATCTCGCAGACGATTTTGTGCATTCGAATTTTCCACACGGCTATTTATCATCGCTACGGCTTCATTCCATGCTTGACATATATAAGTTGGAAATATAAGATGGCTACATTATTATGTTAAAATCCAACGTGCGTGTTAGAATTCCATGCAACTTTCTCGGTATTGTATCTAGCAGCACTATAAGAAAGGTCATCTTTGACGCTTTTAAAACGGTCTCCCGAATTACGTGCCGGCGATATAAACTTGAAACCTAAAATAAGCACCAATGGCTAGCTTTGTTCTTATCGCAAAAACACAAATCTGTGACCTTTGAGCAACTCACATTTAACTAATCTCGTCAGAATTATGTCCCCCGTGCGGAGAATACAGCTGGCCATGACTATGACAGCAGGTGGCGCCATCAACACCTCCCACTCACTGCCCAATTTCATCGCGAAATACGGCAAAAAAATATCCCGAAAAATAAGTTTCACAGCTCCCAACGAGTGTGAAATATCACAGCCAGGTCCCCGCGGACCGGCTACGCTGTACGCAGCCATGGCAACCGTCGCCGCGGCAACGTGCTGCAAGGATACTGGGTTTGTTGTAGCCGCGTGAGTTTAGCATGACCTCGGGCGCGCGGTACCAGCGCGTCACTACATACTCAGTGAGGAGGCAGCCCGACCAGTCAGGCTCAACAGCCCGCGACAGACCAAAGTCACAGATCTGTCAAAGACAGCAGCAGCAGCAGCAGACCTGTTACAAACAAGCACCCTACCCTGCTGAGCACAACTACACAGTAGCACACACACACAGAAGCTCACCTGCTGAGCATTGCTACACAATGACAGGCGAGGCGAGAAGCTTACCTGCTGAGCACAGGTATATAGTAACAGGTGAGATGAGAAGCTTACCTGCTGATCACAGGTATATAGTAACAGGTGAGATGAGAAGCTTACCTGCTGATCACAGGTATATAGTAACAGGTGAGATGAGAAGCTTACCTGCTGATCACAGGTATATAGTAACAGGTGAGATGAGAAGCTTACCTGCTGAGCACAGGTATATAGTAACAAGTGAGATGAGAAGCTTACCTGCTGATCACAGGTATATAGTAACAGGTGAGATGAGAAGCTTACCTGCTGAGCACAGGTATATAGTAACAAGTGAGATGAGAAGCTTACCTGCTAATCACAGGTATATAGTAACAGGTGAGATGAGAAGCTCACCTGCTGATCACAGGTATATAGTAACAGGTGAGATGAGCAGTTACCTGTTGACAACAGGTATATAGTAACAGGTGAGATGAGAAGCTTACCTGCTGATCACAGGTATATAGTAACAGGTGAGATGGAAAGCTTACCTGCTGATCACAGGTATATAGTAACAGGTGAGATGAGAAGCTCACCTGCTGATCACAGGTATACAGCTCAGCAGGTGAGACAAATGCTTACCTGTCGACCACACGTGTACAGCTCAGCAGGTGAGGAGATGGTGTGTGGTGTCGTGGGTGGTTGGGTGGTGTGTAATGGTGGTGGGTGGTGGGTGTGCGTGTTGCTGCTGCTGTGGTGTGCTGCTACTGCTCTGCTGCTGCTTGCTGCTACTGCTCATGCTGCTCTGCTGCTTGCTGCTACTGCTGCTGATGCTGCTACTGCTGCTCCTGCTACTGCCTACTGTTGCTGGCTGTGTACTGACTACTGTGTTGTGTTACGATCTGCTTGCTGGCCTGTCTGATGCTGCGCTGCTCGGTGCTGCTGGCTGCTAACTGCTGCTGTCGCTGCTACGCTAACTGCTGGCTTGGCTCCTGCTACTGCTGCTGCTAGTAGCTGCTACTGCTACTGCTGTTACTGACTGTATCTGCTGCTGATGCTGCTACTGCTGCTACTGCTGCCTACTGCTGGCTGCTGCTGCTACTACTGCTTGCTGCTTGCGTGCTGACTGCTGCTGCTGCTGCTGCTGCTGCTGCTACTGCTGCTGATGCTTGCTACTGCCTGCTGCTGTTACTGCTACTGGCTGCTTGCTAATCTCTGCTGTTACTGCTACGGCTGTGCGTTGCCTACGCTGCTGCTGATGCGATTGCGCTGCTTACTGCCTGTAACTGCCTACTGCCAACTGCTACTGCATACTGGCTACTGCTGATGCTGATGCTTGATGCTGCTGCTGCTTGTGCTGGCTGCTGGATGCTGCTGCTGATGCTGGGTGGATACTGCTGCTGATGCTGCTGATCGATTGCTGGCTGCCTGCTGCTGCTGATGCTGCTGCGTGCTGCTGCTTGCTGCCATGCTGCTTGCTGCTGCTGATGCGTGATGCTGCTGCGATGCTGCTGAGATGCTGCTGCTGCTGCTGCTGGCTGATTGCTGCTGTCTGCTGATGCTGCTACTGCTGCTGCTACTGCTGCTGCTGCTACGGCTACTGCCTGGCTGGCTACCTGGCTGGACACTTGCTGCTGCTTCGCTGCTCTACTGATGGGCTGCTACTGTTGCTGCTGCTGTTACTGCTACTGTTGCTGTGTCTTACCTGCCTGTTGGGTGATGTTGCTGCGCTTGTGCTGCTGCTGTACCTACTAACTACTGCTGGCTGGCTGCCGCTGCTGCTGCTGCTTGGCTGCTGCTACTACTACTGCTGCTGCCTGCTGCTGGTGCCTGCTGCTGCTGTTGGCTCTGTGTGATGCTGGCTACTGCTACTGCTGCTGCTACTGCTGCTGCTACTGCTGCTTTTACTGCTGCTGTACTGCTACGCTGCTGCTGGCTGCTGCTGTGCTGATGGCTGGATGCTGGCTACTGGCTACTGCTACTGCTACTGCTACTGCTACTTGCTACTGCTACTGCCTCTGCTACTGCTACTTGCTAGCTACGCTGCTGCGCTACTGCTGCCTGCTGCTTACTGCTACTGCTACTGCTGCATATACTGCTACTGCTGACTTGCTACTGCTACTGCTACTGCTGCTACAACTGCTGCTGCTACTGTACTGCTACTGTGCTACTACTGCTGCTGCTAACATCTACGTACTGCACTGGCTGCTACTACTGCTGCTGCTGCCTGCTGCCATTCAGTCAACGCGGCTTCGTCCGGGCAGCTAGATGCTTCTGGCATCGCGTCACTTGCAGGCGCAGAAGGGGACGACTGTAGTGGCAGCAAGCGACAACGGCAGTCAGAACAGTCTTGTAATGAGGATGTAATTTGATGCCAGAGTTGCGCTGATTTAGCAGGTGGTGTCGTTGAATGAAGCCGTGGTGTCACAAAGCAGTCCCTAATTACGGTTAAGTAGACACATGTAGCACCGGGCCATAGCAAGACACGATGCACACTAAATCGATACACACTATCCTGCACTTTAAAAATGCCTAGTGTTTATCGTGGCTATGGACTTGATTACTTCCATTAAAAATGTGTGTTCAGGAGGCAGCTGATTACATCCATATTTCCCTAACGATGTCTCGAGAGATCATAGTGATGCCATTGACAGCGCGTACAACTGGAACCAACATCAGCATGCACGCTTTCGCTCTAGTACACCTGGTGTAGGTTAACAGAGTGCTGATTAAACACCTGTGCGAGAGTGCGTCAACTCAGCGAATGTAATAACATCTGTGGTTAGCGTTGTGACCAGCGTATAGTGATTAACACCTGACTTGTTGTAGTGGTTGCCTCGACCAGGTAAGTTAGTTAAGCACCTAGTGGTTAAGTGGTTGCTTCTACAGTAAGTGAATTAACACCTGTGGTAGTGGTATGCCTCGACAGGTAAGTGATTAAATCACCTGTGTGGTTAGTGGTTGCTTTTCTACCAGGTAAGTGATTAACCCTGTGTGTTAGTGGTTGCTTCTACCAGGTAAATGATTAACACCTGTGTGCTAGTGGTTACTTCTACCAGGTTAAGTGAATTAACACCTGTGGTTAGTGTGTGCCTCGACGCAGGTAAGTGATTAACACCTGTGCGTTGTGGTTGCTTCTACCAGGTTAAGTAATTAACACCTGTGTGTTAGTGGTTGCTTCTACCAGGTAAGTAATTAACACCTGTGTGTTAGTGGTTGCCTCGACCAGGTAAGTGATTAACACCTGTGTGTTAGTGGTTCCTTCTACCAGGTAACCGGTAAGGAATTTACATCTGTGTGTTAGTAGTGCCTCCCCGGTAAATAATTAACACTGTTTATTGTTAGCTACCTCCTTTAGGCAGGTAGGTGATTAGTTATAATACCTGTGTATAATAACTGGGGGGTCGATTCATCGATGTATTGATGTTGGTGAGTCCAGTTGAATGTATAGTTTGCTGGGTAGTTTCTCTTGAAAGTGTCACAGTACATATCGCAAAGCGCTGTATCATGATAGCGGATCGTATTGTGAGCTCGCCTGTATCGTCCCGCCCGCCTAATTATGAAGTAGTTTTATTTCAAGGTCAGTTGATGTGAACTAGGTAGCTTTTATAGCAGATTGCTTACTGGCTGAGTTCATCTTTCACATGATGCAGATATGCATTTCATCTTTTCTTCATCGTCGTTTCATTTGTCAGATTCTTCGAGGGTTAAAGTACATCCACTCGGCTAATGTGCTGCATAGAGACCTGAAACCAAGCAACCGTGCTGCTGGAACACACACCTGTGATCTTAAGGTAGGCACAGTTACTCACCTCACCTGCCTGAACACCACCTGTGATCTTAAGGTAGGCAAGTTACTCACCTCACCTGCTGAACACCACCTGTGAGTCTAAGGTAGGCAAGTTACTCACCTCACCGCTGAACACCACCTGTGATCTTTAAAGCGGTTATTGCGAGATTTTTGCTCAGAAAAACTAAATAAAGCTGAATATAGTCTTACCTGACAGCGGAAATATCACTGATACAGCCAACATCAAAAATGGATTTGACCACATCGTAAGCAGCAATAAATTTTATCGTATGCCGATAATGCCTATGGCAGATTGGTAACTTGTATTTGTGTCCGTGATGAAGTTGAAAAACAAGTGCTTGACTGTACTGTGTTTATGGCAGATAAGCGGTGGCGCCACAAGCTAATCCATACTCCCTGTTAGTTCAAGATGACAGAAAGGAATGTTTACAAAAACGATTAGTTCGAAACTGGCAGTTTTCGGTGAATACGAAGTTCTAAGACATTTTATTGTTATCTAGACAATTGCTGTTACTCAAGCAATAACGGTAGTGCCATGAAAGTGGTGAAAACACTGGAAACTCTCGCAATGGTTACTTTAAGCTCACTCAGCCATGCTGAGGCTGGTGAGCGAGTG
>NW_014577339.1:125543-128043 GCF_000485595.1 Priapulus caudatus
CGCGTGGGTGCGTGTGCGTGTGTGCTGTGCGATATGTGTCTGTGTCCTGTGCTCTGCTGCATGCCTATGTGTAGTGTGTGCTGCTGTGTTTGTGTGGCCGTGTGGTGTGCAGTGTCTGTGTGTGAGTGTGTCGGCTGTGTCCTTGGTCTGTGTCTGTCTGCTCATCTCTGTTCTGTGCCGTGCGTGCGTGCGTGCGTAGCGTGTGTGCTGTTTGCGTGCTGTTCGTGTGTGTGTGTGTGTGTGTGTGTTGTGTGTGTGTGTGTGTGTGTGTGTGTGTGTGTGCTGTGTGTGTGCTGTGTGTGTGTGTTGTGGTGTGTGGTGTGTGTGTGTGTGTGTGTGTGTGTGGTGTGGTGTGTATGGTGTGTCGTTTAAAGATGGACAAGATAAATACTGTCTAATATGCATTCAAGGAAGTCGGGCATGAAATTGACCTTCCGTGTGTAATATGTGCTGTCGTCTGTAATGTCTATGCTAATGCGAATTCATATTTGACCTTATCACTCGAATACACGCACACGCACAGCGATAGCACGCACGCAACAGCAACGCACGAACGTCTGTACGCACGTACGCACAGCACCACACGCAACGCACGCACGCACGGACACGCGCCACGCACACGCCGTACGTCACCGCATCGCACACGCACACCGCACCACGCGTACGCACGCCAACGTACACGCTCACGCACGACGCGCGTACGCACGCCACGCACACGCCACACCGCGTACGCACGCACTTAGCTTGCACGTAGACGACTGTCTTCCTTACACACAGCAGTAAGCTTCAGGTTAACTGAGCCGAATCTCGCGCTATCTCGGCGAATAATTCATAAAAAACAACTTCAGTCCTATCCATACACAGCTTCTCTCTCTCTCTTTTTTTCTCATCTCTCTTTACTTCATCGCTTCTTGACGAGTCACGACAGCGACCTAGAGTAGGTGGTCGACACTATATACTCTTGTTTCTGTATCCAGTTTTAACACGCGTGGGTCAACGTTGACAACCAGCTTGGAGGAGCATGTGGCGCCGCGTTAGCTATCAACCGTATCAAATAAATTCTAGTCGTTTAATCTATCTGAGTAAGGAAGGCCATTACGGAATCTATAAAGCTGTGTGCTGCTGGCTTGTCGTCGACGATATTGTGCGTGACTGCCGATATGCTGAGTCAGATTCGGACAATCCAAACTAACGCGTACACGCACGCCACGCACGCCACGCACGCACGACGCACGCACCCACGCACGCACGCAGCGCCACCGCCATACACACGCTCAATAGTATCCATACGGAACACTCAGGCACGCAGGCACGCACGCACGTGTACCACACGCCGAATATCATCTATACCTGAAACACAGGTACGCACGCACGCACGCACACGCACACACACACACACACACACACACCACACACACACACACACACCACACACAACACACACACAACACCCACACCACACACACACACACATACACACGCACGGCACGCACGCACCGGCATGCACGCCACGCAACGCACGCCCGCGCGCATTCCTTCTTAGCCGTAAGTGCCTGCCTGCTTTATAGAGAAGTGCGTCGTTGCCAACCATGCATGTCAGGTCCGGTAACCCTCGCTTACACTAATAGGCGTTTCCGCAATGCATGGTGCGTATATATATATAAGTATATATATATAGAGAGAGAGAGAGAGAGATGATCCAGAAGAGAGAGAGAGACAGATGAAGAGAAAGATAGATAGATGAGATAGCATAAGATAGATAAGATAGATAGATAATAGATAGATAGATAGCATAGATAGATACGATAAGATAGATAGATAGATAGATGATAGATAGATAGATAGATAGATAGATAGATAGATAGATAGATAGCCATAGATAGATAGATAGAATAAAAAATAAGTAGCATAAGATAGATAGATAGATTAGATGAATAAAAGATTTAAAAAAAAGTAGATAGATAGATAGCATAGATAGATAGATAGATTAGCATAGCATAGCATTAGATAGATAGATAACATAGATAGATAAGATAGGACAGATAGATAGAGGAGATAGATAGATATAAGAGTGGGTAAGCATAGGAGAAGAGCCGCGTTATAGTTAGTAGAAAACAGGGGGGGCGAGAGAGCAGAGAGCAGAGCGAGAGCAGAGTGAAGAGAGACGGAGAAATAGAGAAGAGCACAGAAAGAGATAGTGAGAGAGAGCGAGAGAGAGAAGAGATGAGAAAAATATGCGAGAGGGGAATAGCGAGAGACGACTAAGGAGAGAGGAGAGAAGAGAGAGAAAAGAAAGAGAGAAGAACAAAGGAAGCTCGCAAGAGAAAAGTAATTATAGTGTCTGCAAGCTCACTGAGAAATAACCTACTCTAACAGCGATACGACTTACGAGTGTGACGGAATATCGAACACGCAAAAATGATAGTCATCACAGCATCATCTACATCCCCAGCACATCCCGCACACCGCGCTATCAATACCTTGTAGTCATAAACATGTA
>NW_014577339.1:131078-133718 GCF_000485595.1 Priapulus caudatus
CTTACCTGGTAGAAGCAACCACTAACACACAGGTGTTAATCACTTACCTGGTAGAAGCAACCACTAACACACAGGTGTTAATCACTTACCTGGTCGAGGCAACCACTAACACACAGGTGTTAATTACTTACCTGGTAGAAGCAACCACTAACACACAGGTGTTAATCACTTACCTGGTAGAAGCAACCACTAACACACAGGTGTTAATCACTTACCTGGTAAAGGAAGTAGCAGATGTGATCATTGCTGAGTTGTTGTGTCTTCAGCAGTTTGTACAGGTCTGTCTCCATGAGGCACTGCACTATGTATCTGATCACGAGACATCGTTAGGGAAATATGGATGTAATCAGCTGCTCCTGAACACACATTTTTAATGGAAGTAATCAGCTGCCCATAAACACGCATTTTTAAATGCATGGATAGTGTGTATCGATTTAGTGTGCATGTGTCTTGCATGGCCCGTGCTACATGTGTCTACTTAAACCGTAATTAGTGACTGCTTGTGACACACACGGCTTCATCACGACACCACCTGCTAAATCAGCGCAACCTGGCATCAAATTACATCTCATTACAGACTGCTGCTGCCGTTGTCGCTTGCTGCCACTAGCAGTCGTCCACCTTCTGCCGCAAGTGACGCGAGTGCCGAAGCATCTAGCTCCCCGAGCGAAGCCGCGTGATCGAATGCAGCAGCAGCAGCAGCAGTAGTAGCAGCAGTAGCAGTAGCAGTAGATGTAGCAGCAGCAGTAGATGGAGAGTGTGGTGGGTGGAGAGTGTGGTGGGTGGAGTGTGTGGTGGATGGAGTGTGGTGGGTGGAGAAGGTGGTGGATGGAGAGTGTGGTGGGTGCAGAGTGTGGTGGGTGCAGAGTGTGGTGGATGGATGGAGAGTGTGGTGGGTGGAGAGTGTGGTGGGTCGAGTGTGGTGGGTGCAGAGTGTGGTGGATGGATGGAGAGTGTGGTGGGTGGATAGTGTGGTGGGTGGAGAGTGTGGTGGATGGATGGAGAGTGTAGTGGGTGGAGAGGGTGGTGGATGGAGTGTGGTGGATGGAGTGTGTGGTGGATGGAGAGTGTGGTGGGTGGAGAGTGTGGTGAATGGAGAGTGGTGGGTGGAGAGTGTGGTGGAGGGAGTGTGTGGTGGGTGGAGAGTGTGGTGGTTGGACAGACTGGTGGATGGAGTGTCTGGTGGATGGAGTGTCTGGTGGGTGGAGAGTGTGGTGGATGGATCATTGTGGTGACCAGCAAGTAGAATAAACAAAGTAACGACGCGTTATTGCGCATCACTGCCAACGCGACACAATAAAAGCACGTAAATCATCATAAACGCACTTATTAACTGCGTGAATAGATTACACGAGGTGTACGTGTCAGCAACCAGCGATCACGGGGGGGGGGGGCGGGTAGCGCAGGCTCTGCTCAGTCACACATAGGGGTTGCACTAACGACCAAGCACGCTTACTGTGTTGGCTCACTCACACAGGATCACTAAACTAGCAGGCCACCAACCATATGAGTGCACTGCGCGGCGATTCATACAGCATTTAGAGAGAGTTAAGCGCATCAACGTTTGCTCAAGTAGATAGAAGAACGCGTTGCGTGCTTGTATACGTGCGTGCCTGGGTGCATAGTCCGTGGCTAAGCTTACGTTGGCAACGAACAGACAAAAAAGAAACGTGGGACGCACACTTGTCTGAAAATGTATACACGGTCAACGCGCCACGCCGGCAAGGTTATCCTCTAGAGTTCCTCAGATTCCGGAGCGGCAGACGAATTCACAAACTCAGGTGCTTTTAACAGATTCAATACTTTGCGGTGCCGACAATGCCGTCTAATTACACGTAATGCAACACTGAGATAAACGCACAGGGCTTTAAATGTGGATAATCGCTCCGGGTATCATGAACAAAGAAGACACACCCACGCACACACACATACACACACACACTCACACACTCACACACATACACACACTCACGCACACACACACACACACACACACACACACACAGTGAGTAACTGTGCCTACCTTAAGATCACAGGTGGTGTTCAGCAGGTGAGGTGAGTAACTGTGCCTACCTTAAGATCACAGGTGGTGTTCAGCAGCAGGTTGCTTGGTTTCAGGTCTCTATGCAGCACATTAGCCGAGTGGATGTACTTTAACCCTCGAAGAATCTGACAAAGATGAAACGACGATGAAGAAAAAGATGAAATGCATATCTGCATCATGTGAAAGATGAAACTAGCCAGTAAGCAATCTGCTATAAAAGCTACTAGTTCACATCAACTACCTTGAAATAAAACTACTTATAATTAGGGGGCGGGACGATACAGGTAGCTCACAATACGATCCGTATCATGATACAGCCTTTGCGATATGTACTGTGACACTTTCAAGAGAAACTACCCAGCAAACTATACATTCAACTGGGACTCACCAACATCAATACATCGATGAATCGACCCCCCAGTTATTATACACAGGTATTATAACTAATCACCTACCTGCTAAAGGAGGTAGCTAACAATAAACAGGTGTTAATTATTTACCTGGTGGAGGCAACTACTAACACACAGATGTAAATTCCTTACGGTTACCTGGTAGAAGGAACCACTAACACACAGGTGTTAATCACTTACCTGGTC
>NW_014577339.1:133728-144770 GCF_000485595.1 Priapulus caudatus
CCCCCTTCTTTTACACCTCTTGACCTTTGACCTTTGACCCCCAGCTTCGACATCCCAACGGATTACCCCCCCACGTCCCGAATATCGTGACCGTACGTCGAGCGGTTAAGATTTGTGCCCAACTGTTGACGGACGGACAATCATGCGATTCTACAAGCTGCACCTGACTACGTCAGATGAGCTAAAAACAGGAAAAAAACACTCAACTTATTTATACGACGCGATTCTGTGCTCACAATAGGAACTACACGTGCATAGCGGCGCACACACCGCCAGTGTCTATCTACACTCAGTTACCGACTCATATTATGGCTTTAACTGTACGCTCGCGGTCAGCAAACTTTTAATTGGCTATTAATAAATTCGATCACTCACAGGCGGCGAGTAAAACGGCGCCTGCCTCGCGGCGCGCTGGA
Organism: Priapulus caudatus; assembly: GCF_000485595.1. Lineage (NCBI taxonomy): Eukaryota > Metazoa > Priapulida > Priapulimorpha > Priapulimorphida > Priapulidae > Priapulus > Priapulus caudatus. The sequence continues at coordinate 134,145 of NW_014577339.1, forward strand.
CGTGATGCGGTCATGATGCCGAGGCGCGCCGAGGATTGACACAGTCACAGGTCTTCCAATCACAGCCTACGCCACACCAAGGTTTTATATTTTTAAATATGGGGACCCATTGGACCATCAAATTGCTGATCTCAGAAACTAGGGCACACTGCTAGACTAGAAGGCTGTTTAGCGCACTGCGCTACGTCCTTCTGTTGCATTTTCGCATTTCCGTAATCAGAATAAGGGCACACACACGCGCCTTCTTCGTTGATGGGCATGAATGGGGGGTCAACGACATGACCCGTTACTGCGTGTAGGTGTTTGGCGAGAATGTTTGCTTTTCGTAAATAATGAAATGCCCGGCCGATGCATTTCGCACCGAAGAGGAAAAATTAGGCATTTTTACCCACTTTCGGAAGTGAACGAGTGTCATTCATTGAACACTGAAGTTTTTCTTAAAATTAAATAATTCCGAAAATTCCTAACCGCGCTACTCGATTGTTTTAGCCAATGAACGTAGCTGTGTGTGAGACGTCTTGCCCGCGCGCTTTATGCTTGGCTTAGCGGGCCTCGAAATGGATATAATTATATATCCTAACATTGATCGCCTAGATATATCGCTTAATATTGGAAGCACGTACCTCGCAACACGCGTGTTTGTTTACATATAGCTTTGTGACATCAGGATGGGCGGTGTCGGGAGTTCTGCGATGATATCCTCGTAATTTCTCAGTATTTCTTAGGGTGCATGGAACATTTTACCAATTTAGTGATGTCAGTTAGTCACGGATATGTCACAGTAAGTACTAACCAATTTTGCACACAGGCGGTCGATCATTGTGAAAAATTGTGTGAAGATTTATTTTTATTGAGACGTTCCAAGTGCCTGTGCTTTCATCAGTCTTGTACGTCAATGCACGTGCGTCAAGAGCCATAAACTCAACACAATTTCATCTCTGTTATTGTTTGTGCCTGAATGCGTGATTGATCAGGGAGGGGGTGCATGTAAGAGACAGCCATTTTCTTTGGGGTTCCAAAAAACACAATTCCACTTGACAATTTCATGGGCCATTTCAATTGGAAGCTCTGCATAATGGACCCGCAACAAGCCCTTTGACTGACTAGTCAAGAAATTCAAAGGTCTGTATATTGCTCTTATTTAGCTGCCGATAGTTGTTATTTAGAACAAAGTCTTCATTGTTATCTTCTAAAACTACAGACCATCCGCTAACCGTTGTGGAGACGTGCGCCGGGCCTCGAATTTGGCGCACGTCTCCACTGCGGACAGGGCTTCATACTTGAACATCCCCGCGGTCGCGTGCGCAAATCCCGCGGAACTGCCCGTCTCATCCGCGCGCAGCGCTCAGGATCAACAGCAAAGCTGTGCCACGCAATCTTGTATCATGTCTCTCTGGATTGCAACATAGTGATCTGTACTGACTGACGGATGGATGAGCGACAGCTTCATTTCACGGTTGACCGGAGAGTCTGTGCCATAACATTCGCGCGACAAAAGAAGCAACTAGTGAAATATGCTGTCCCTCCCCCTCTCTCTCATGTGATGCTGCCCCTCCCCCTCTCTCTCATGTGATGCTGCCCCTCCCTCCCCCTCTCTCTCATTGTTGATTGCTGGCCCCTCCCCTCTCTTCATGTGATGCTGCCCCTCCCCTCGCCTCTCTATGATGAATGCTGCCCTCCTCCCCTCATCTCTTCATGGTGATGCTGCCCTTCTCCTGTCTACTTCATGTGATGCTGCCGCCTCCCCCTACTCTCTCATGTGATGCTGCCCCTCCCCTCTCTCTCATGTGATTGCTGCCCCTCCCTCCCCCATCTCTCTCATGTGATTGCTGCTCCCCTCTCTTCACTGTGATGCTTGCCCCTTCTCCTTCTGCTCAATGTGATGCTGCCCTCCCTCCCCCTCTCTCTCATTGTGATGCCTGCCCCTCCCTCTCTCTCTCTTGTGTGTTGCCCCTCCCCCTTCTCTCTCTCTCTCATGTTGATGCTGCCTCCCTTCCCCTCTCTCTCTCATGTAATGCCTGCCCCTACCCTCTGCTCTCTCTCATGTGATGCTGTCCCTCTCCGCCCTTTCTCTCTCATGTGCAGTGCCTGCCCCTCCCCCTATCTCATTTGATGCTGCCCCCTCTCCTTCCATCCATGTGATGCTGCCCTCTTCCTTCCCTCATGTGATGCCTTGCCCCTCCCCCTCTTCTCTCATGTCTGATAGCTGGCCCTCCCCTTCTCTCTCATGTGATGATGTCCCTCCCGTCTCATCTCATTGTGATCTGCGCCCTCCTCCTTCCTTCTTTCATGTGAATGCCTGCCCCTCCTCCTCTCTTCATGTGATGTCGCCCCCAGCTGCCCCTCCCCCTCTTCTCACTGTGATGCATGCTGCCTTCCCGCCCTCTCTTCATGTGATGCTGGCACGCTTCTCTTGTGCCCCTCTCCAGCTCTCTCTACATGCTGATGTGCCCCTCCCTCCCCTCTCTCTCTCATGCTGATGCTGTCCTCCGCCCCTACTCTCTCATTGTGATAGCTGCCCCTCCCACTTTCTCTCGTCAATGGTGATATGCTGCCCACCTCTCCCTCATTGTGGATGCTTGCCCCTTCCCTATTTTCTCTCAATGTTGATTGCTGCCCCTCCCCCATATCTCTCATGTGATGTCTGTCCCACTCCCCTCTCTCTCATGTGATGCTGGGGCCCTCCCCCTCTCTTCATGTGATGCGCTCCCTCCCCCCTCTCTGCTCATGTGATGCATGCCCCTCCCTCCCTCTTCTCTCTCATGTGATGCTGCCCCCTGTCTCTTCGTGTGAGCGTGCCCCTTCCCTCCCCCTATCTCTCTTCATGTGATGCTTGCCCCCTCCCTCTCTCTCATGTGACCTGACTGCTGCCCCTCCCTCCCCTATCTCATCTCATGTGATGCCTGCCCTTCCCCTCTCTTCTTCATCGTGATGCTGCCCCTCCCCCCTTCTCGTCATGTGCATGCCTTCGCCCCTCCCTCCCCCTCTCTCTTCATGTGATTGCTGCCCCTCCCCCATCTCTCTCATGTGATGCATGGCCCCTCCCTCCCTCACCCCTACTCTCTCATGCGTGATGCTGGCCCCTCCCCTCGCTTTCTCATTGTGATTTCTGCCCCTCCCTTCCCTCTCTCTCTGTGATGCTGCCCTCCTCGCTCTGTGACGCCCGCTCTCCCTTCTCTCGATCATTGGTGATGCTGCCCCTCCCCCTCTCTCTTCATGTTTTGATAGCATGCCCCTCCCTCCTCTCATGTGATGCTGCCCCCCCCTCTCTCTCATGTGATTGCTGCCCTCCCTCCCCTCTCTTCATGTTGATGCCTGGCTCCCTCCCTCTTCTTCATGATCGGTACCTCCTAATGTAGATTGGCTGGCCCCTCCCACTCATCTCTCATGTGATGCTGCCCCCGTCTGCCCTCATGTGATGCGTGGCCCCTCCACTGTTCTCTCATGTCATTCTGCGTCCCTCCCCTATCTCTATGTGATGCTGCCCTCAGCCCCTCTCTCTCATGTGATGCTCGCTCCCTCCCCTCTTCTACTCAGTGTGATGCCTGTCGCCCTCCCCTCTCTCTCATGTGATGCATGCCTACCCATCCTCTCTCATCATGTGATGACTGCCCCACTGTCTCTCACTGTTGCATTGCATGCCCCTCCCGTCTCTACTCATGTTGATGCTTGCCGCCTCCTCCCCCTCTCTCTTCATGTTGATGTGCCCCTACCCCTCTCTCTCATGTGATGCTGCCCCTCCCTCCCTTCTCTCTATGTTGATTGCTGCCTTTCCCCTCTTCTCTCATGTGATGCATGCCCCTCCCCCTTTCTCTCTGTGATGCTGCCCTCCCTCCCCTCTCTGCTCATGTGATGCTGCCCCCTCCCTCCCCTCTCTTCATGGCTGATGCTGCCCCCCCCTCTCTCTCATTGTGATGCTGCCCTCCCTCCCTCCCCCTCTCTCTCATGTGATGCTGCCCCCCCTTCTCTCTTCATGCTGATGCTGCCTTCATCCTTCTCTCATTGTGATGCTTTGCCCCTCCCCCCCTCTCTCATGTGATGCTGCCCTCTCCTTCGCCCCTCATGGATGCTCCCTCTTCTCATCTGATGATCTCCCTTTCTCCCGTCTGTATGCTTTGCCCCTCTCCCTTTCACTCTGATTGTTACCTTCTCTCCCTCTCCACCTGATGCTACTCCCCTCTCTCATCTGAATGATAGCCCCTCTGATCTCCCTCTTTAATGTTAATGCTACTTCCCCTCTCTCACTCTGCATTGTCTGCAGGATGTTGAAGCTCGATTGCAGAGCAAACAAAGCCAAAATTGCTCGCAGTAAATTAATTGTGAACCGAATAATTTACCATCGCGTTAGGTGGAGGCAGTGTGTGAGGCATTGGAAGTGGCATGGAGTGTGTTAATGGAGGACTGATGGGTGAGAGACTAGTGCGGTGAAGGTGTGGGGTGGGTCCGACAGAACTGCTGGTGGATTTGAGAGTGTGGGGATGGACGCGAGAGACTGGCGGTGGACGGAGGTCGTGGTGGATGACGGAGAGTACTGGTGGACGGAGAGTGTGGTGGAGAAAAGTGTGGTGGGCGGAGAGTGTGGTGGGTGGACAGACTGGTGGGTAGAGAGTGGCGGGGAGTGTGTGAGTAGATGGCAGAGACTGGTGGATGGAGAGTGTGTCTTGGTGGGTGGACAGGTGTGTGTGGGTGACGGAGCTGATGGTGAAGGAGAGTGTGGTGGGAGCGAGTGTGCGTGGCGTGGACGTACTGCCGTGGTGGAGGTGTGGTGGGTGGAGAGTGTGATGACGGTGAGAGTGGTGGTGGAGTGATGTGCGTGGAATGGAGTAAGAGTGGTGGGTGGACAAACTTGTGGGTGGAGACGTGATGTCGTGGGGTGGGAGAGGTGGTGAGAGTGTGGTAAGAGTGTGGTGGATGGGACGAGAGGTTGGTGGCTGGAGAGTGGGTGGGATGGAGTGTGTGCGTTGGATGGAGTTGTACGTGGATGGTGAGAGTGTGTTGCGGTTGAGAGTGTGGTGGGTGCGAGAGTGTGGATGGGTGAAGTGTGGTGGATGGAGTGTGAGGGTGGACTGTGTGTGGATGGAGTGGTCGGGTGGAGAGCTGTGCGTGGCATGGATTGTGCGTGGGTGGAGAGGTGGTGGATGGAGTTGTGTGGTGATGCGATGGAGATGTGTGGTGGCGTGGAGTGTGGCTGGGTGCAGAGTGTTGGTGGATGGAGAGAGTGTGGTGTGGGTGGAGAGTGTGGATTGGTCGAGTTGTCGGTGCGGTGCAGTAGGTGGTGGATGGATTGGGAGTCTGTTGGTGGGTCGAGTGTGGTGGGGGCAGAGTGTGGTGGCATGGATGGGAGAGTCGTGTCGTGGGTGGAGTGTGTGGGTGCGAGTTGGGTGGAATGGATGGAGGACTGGTGGATGGAGAGTGTGCGTGGGTGGACAGTGTGCCGTGGATCGGATGGAGAGTGTGGCAGTCGGGTGGAAGAGAGAGTGTATGGATGGACGTGGTTACGTGGATGGGAGTGGTGCGTGAATGGAGGGGTGGGATGGAGTGTGTGCGTGGTGCAGAGTGTGGTGGATGGAGTGTGTGTGGGTGGATGGGTGGAGTGTGGTGGGGGGAGTTTCGTGCGTGGAGAGTGTGGTGGCTGGGATGTGTGATGAGAGCTGGTGGATGGAGTGTGGTGTGTGGAATGGAGAGTGTGGTGGAGGGAATGTGTGCACGTGGGTGGAGAGTGTGTGTGGGTGGGAGTGGTGTGGTTGGATGGAGTGTGTGTGGGTGGAAATGGTGAGTGGATGGATGTGTGTGCGTGGAGAGTGTGGGGGATGCGGAGAGTGGTGGGTGGAGAGTGTGGTGGTGGAGGTGTGTGTGGATGAGGTGTGGTGGTGGCAGAAAGGTGGCGTGCGGCATTGGAGAGGTGTGGTCTGGTGCAGAGTGTGGTGGTGCAGAGTGTGTGGTAGGATGGGATGAGGCAGCATGCGTAGTGGGGATTAGTGTGGTGACGAGGTGGAGAGTTGTGGTGGACATGGCATTGGGAGAGTTGTAGGTGGGTGGATGCAGGGTGGTGGATGGACGTGTGAGTGTGTCGGGCTGTGTGGTGGATGCGAGAGTTGGTGGGTGAGAGCAGGTGCGTGAGAGATGGAAGAGTGGTGGGTGGAGTGTGGTGAGGGAGTGTGTGGTGGGTGGAGAGTGTGGTGTGTGGACCAGTGGTGGCATGCCGGAGTGTCTCGTGGATGGAGTGTCTGGTGGGTGGGAGCATGTGGTGGAGGATCATTGTGGTGACCAGCAAGTAGAATAACAACAAGTAACGACGCGTTATTGCGCATCACTGCCAACGCGACACAATAAAAGCACGTAAATCATCATAAACGCACTTATTAACTGCTGTGAATAGATTACACGAGGTGTACGTGTCAGCAACCAGCGATCACGGGGGGGGGGGCGGTTAGCTAGCGCAGGCTCTGCTCAGTCACACATAGGGGTTGCACTAACGACCAAGCACGCTTACTGTGTTGGCTCACCTCACCACAGGATCACTAAACTAGCAGGCCACCAACCATATGAGTGGCACTGCGCGGCGATTCATACAGCATTTAGAGAGAGTTAAGGCGATCAACGTTTGCTCAAGTAGATAGAAGAACGCGTTGCGTGCTTGTATACGCGTGGGTGCCTGGGTGCGCTAGTCCGTGGCTAAGCTTACGTTGGAACGACACGACAAAAAAGAAACGTGGGACCACACTTGTCTGAAAATGTATACCCCGTCAACGCGCCACGCCGGCAAGGTTATGCCTCTAGAGTTCCTCAGATTCCGAAGCGGCAGACGAATTCACAAACTCAGGTGCTTTTAACAGATTCAATACTTTGCGCGTGCCGACAATGCCGTCTAATTACACGTAATGCAAACACTGAGATAAAACGCACGGCTTTAAAGTAGTGGAAACTACATCCCGCTCGGTGATTCATGAACAAGAGACACACACCCACGCACCGACACACATACACACACACACTCACACACTCACACACATACACACACTCACGCACACACACACACACACACACACACACACACATCACACGCACACACACCACGCAACACACACACACACATACACACACACTCCACGCACACACACCACACACACACACACACAACAGCCACAACACACACACACACATACACACAACCACTCACGACACACGCACACACACACACACACACCATACACACACACCACACACACACAGCATAACCAGTGCCCCAGATAGCTTGCGTATTGCGTAAAATAACGCATATGAATTTCATACAACACGCATGTAATAATTTTCAAAGGTATGCGTATAGATACGCTGTGTTTTAATAAATAGTACATGAAGAAAACAAACAGATCGTATCAGGTACGCTAACCTTCCATTCTACTCCCGTATCGGCTTTGGCTCTAAATCACATTTGATTTAGAATATAAGAAATTGCACGTTAATCTGCGTAACCTGACATGGGTTTGGACACCGCCCCAAAGAACGGCAGGGTCTTTGGGTTGGTGTACAATCACTATGTCAAGTTTGTGGTGGAGTACTCTTAAACTAATGAGGTTGTAAAGGCAAGATATGTTAATATTCTGGTCGATACTCATACTAAGAAAAATATGATGATGTACTGCCAACAAGGCAGTACTCATAGGGATCTTCCCGATACTCAACATAAAAAAAATGATGAGTAAATACTCATCAACGCCAAAAATTATCTGGAGCACTGATACACACACACACCACACACACACACAACACTACACACACACACACACACATACACACACCACACACACCACACCCACGCACACCCACGCACTACACACACATACACACACACTCACGCACACACACACACACACACACACACACACACACACACACACACAACACACACACACACACACACAACACACACACACACACATACACACACCACACACACACATACACCACACACACACAGCCACGCACACCCACGCACACACACACACACATACACACGCACTCACGCACACAAAACACCACACACACCACGCCACACCACATACATAACACACACACTCACACACACACACATACACACACACTCACGCACACACACACACACGCACGCACGCACGCACGAACGCATGCACGCACACACGTGCAAGCATGCACACACACGCGCGCACAAGCATGCACGCACACACACACACACACATACACACACACACACACACGCACACTCACACACCACACACACACACGCCACGCACGAACGCACACAACGCACACACGTGCAAGCATGCACACACACGCGCGCACAAGCATGCACGCACACACACACACATACACACACACTCACGCACGCACACGCACGCACGCACACGCACGCACGAAAGCATGCACACACACGCACACACACACACACACACAAAGAGACTAGCACGCACGCACGCACTCACGCACGCACGCACGCACGCACGCACGCACGCACGCACGCACGCACACACACATACTAGCACACACCCACCCAAGCACGCACGCACTCAAGTAAAGTAATCAAGCGCAATGCTTTGTGTACTTGTACCTCCAACCCCGCCCTTCCATCATCCCGTACACTACTGCTCGCTTGTGACCGCAGCCTAACCTACCCGCCCAAATCACTCTGCCCGGTCTCCCGATGCTAGTTCGGCCGTGAAGCCTGCAGTGATGGGAATCGCCAGGAGCATCGCTCTCAGCCTCTTCCTCATCACGTCCTAAGCCAACGCGCCTCGCTGCGAACGATGCTCCAGCCACTTAACGATGAAGCGTGGCGACAGAGTGAGCGCAGGCTTTTCATTGCTTCTAATCTAACAAACAGCTCCCCTCGGGTGCGTGCGTGCGTGCGTGCGTGCGTGCGTGCGTGCGTGCGTGCGTGCGTGCGGACTCGCGCGTGCACAGAGAAAACCCTAGATGCTCGACACAATATCGGCTGTACCATGCCGCGGGGCTTCCTCTCTCTCCGGCTTCTCCTCTCGCGGGGATATTGTCTGCCGCATTGTCCACGCCGCATTAGCCGATACGCATCATCCTAGGCTCTGCATCGAGCGAGGCAACAACCTCGCGTGCAATTATGGAATCGAGAAAACATCCGCGAGTTGAACAGTCGTCGGGAAAAGCGGCACGATGGGGTGGGTGCTACACCGATAGCCACCAACACCAGACGCGCAGAGTTTCGCTCCGATCATACAATGTCACGCGGCCGCTCGTTAAAAGCAATGAGCTTTCAATGCGACATCACCGGCGTTGCCATGGCGACCACACGCTATTGATCACGCGGAGCTCGGATTCGGAATGCGATTTCCCCTACTAGAAGCCACACGGGAGAGTGCGGCCAGCGCGCTGCGACAGTCGCGATCATACGAGAGATATGATCGTGAGTTGATGAAACCCACGGGCACGTTCTTGCTAGCTTTCGTTCGATCGGCAGCCTGGCGTGCGACCTGCAATATCGACCACGCCAACGTGTGTGTGCTCACCTAGCCATCGGTCTCAGAAAGAAGCAGGTCACACGTGCAAAAAGCTTGATTGGTTATATATTGATTAAGCTTTTGGTAAAGCTAGACCAGGTTGTACGAGATTACATGCGTGCGCTACAAATTCACAACTTGAATCACTTCGTTGCCCAGCAACATTTTTAGAATCTACTTATTGCAATGCTGATTGGCTAGAACTACCTGCCAATCACTCCAGGCAGACAGCTCAACAGCAGCGGCTAGTTTAAAAGCTGCACTACTTCTCCAAGCATTTCTGAACAGCAAAGGAAACGCTGAGATATCCTCAATACTGTGACTAATCAGCTAGACTGATAAGAACGAGCGAAGCATCGACAGGCTCACACGTAGAAGCACAACACCGTCTAACGCATCCACCTGCCTCACCTTAATGCCTTGTCACCTCGCAGACAGAGTAAATAACACACCTAATAGGACACAAATTTCACAGCAACGACATGTGCTGTAGCTGGCCTCCTTACTTGCATCGGAAAATCGATATTTGCCGATTATTGCCGATATCGACAGCAATAAACCCCCACCTGGCGTGTCTTCCCATAAATTCCACGTTGTGTATGTGTCCCTCCCAGTCCCAGTCTTATATCAACGTTGATAAATATTAAGGTGCATCGGTGCCCCTCCTTTGAAGGCACTGTTTGCCTTGGTGCACTTCCAACTTGTGGTGGTGCAGTAAAATTCCTGATTAAACCCATGTGAATGGTTACCTTGCCCTATAAAATTACAATTCGAACACTGGTTCGAGTTGGTGGGATAAAGACAGTGCACCTGAGCCGGTCGGATAAACATAATACACCTAAACTGATAGGGTAAACATATCACAGCTAAGCTGGTAGGATAAACATATTACAGCTAAGCTGGTGGGATTAACATAACACATCTAAGCTGGTGGGATTAACATAACACATCTAAGCTGGTGGGATTAACACAAAACATCTAAGCTGGTGGGATTAACATAACACATCTAAGCTGGTGGGATTAACACAACACATCTAAGCTGGTGGGATTAACATAACACATCTAAGCTGGTGGGATTAACACAACACATCTAAGCTGGTGGGATTAACATAACACA
>NW_014577339.1:144795-167134 GCF_000485595.1 Priapulus caudatus
AATTGAACACATCTAAGCTGGCCGCTGATCGCTTGTCGTTATACCCTACAACCCCTAACCTTAACACCCATTTCACAGAGATTAACGCATCGGAGTAACATATATGTACGTTACCTATACGACAACAACCCTTCTTGCTGCTCTAACTATCGCCCTATAGGCGTCTATGTCCCCCAGGTACTGCGAAACGTACCCTGAGGTACGGCTCCGGGTCACTACCGGACAACCGTACCCTCGGCTAACTATTATGATATGCGTCTAAGGGTTGAGGGCTTAGGGAGTAGTGGTATGGCAACATCCCTAGACTTGTTAGGTGAGAGCTAGGCGACGGATACGGTCCGCATAAGTAAGATCAGTACCAGGGTACAGTTCCGGCTAGTACCCTGGCGCCGGACATTAACCTTCTCAGCTCTACTATCCCGCGGATATCAGGATGACGCCGTAATTTCGCACTCTTAGATCTAAGATGGTTAGCGGATTAACACACACATCTCAAGCTGGTAGGGATTAACACAACACATAACTAAGCTGTTGCGGATATTAACACAAACAATTAAAGCTGGTGGATTAACACAACACATCTAAGCTGCGTGGGGATATTACACAACACATCTAGCTCGAGTGGCAATTAACACAACACATCTTAACGATGGTGGGATTAAACAATGACACATCTCAGCTGTGAGGATTAACACAACACATCTAAGCTGTGTAGGGATTAAACACTACACATCCTAAGCCTGCAGCTGGGATTAATCATAACAAATCTAAAGCTGGCCCTGCGGATAACATAACACATCCTAAGCTGGTGGCGATTAACATACACACAGCTAAGCTTGGTGGAATTAACACAACGACATCACTAAGCTGGTCTGGGGATTAACACAAACACATTGTAAGCTGGTGGGATTATTAACATAACACCATCTTAAGCTGCTGTTGGGATTAACACAACACATCCAAAGCTTTGTGGGATTGACCACAACACATCTAAAGTGGCGGGCATTAACACTAAACACATCTAACAGCTGGTCGCAATATAACACAAACACATCTAAGCTGGGGCCGTGGGATTAACATAACACATCTAAGCTCGGTGGAGATTAACATAAACACAATCTAGCTCGGTGGGAATTAACATAACACATCTAACGCTGTGGGATTTAACATAACAAATCCTAAGCTAGGTGGGATTAAACAACAATCTAGCTGTGGGATTACATAACACATACTAAGCTTGGTGGCGATTAACATTATTTTTGCTAAGCTGGTAGGATAAACATATTACAGCTAAGCTGGTGGGATTAACATAACACATCTAAGCTGGTGGGATTAACATAACACATCTAAGCTGGTGGGATTAACACAACACATCTAAGCTGGTGGGATTAACATAACACATCTAAGCTGGTGGGATTAACATAACACATCTAAGCTGATGGGATAACCATAATACACCCCAGTACACTACTAATAATAGAAAGTTTAATAACACAATGATGTGTAGATTATAATTAGTTCTGACATTAATTCTATCCAGTGTGTGAGATATCCGATGCCAAAATGCATCTCTGACGTCTGCAGATTATAATTTTGAAATGTAATTAACGTAGAGGCACTCCTGAAGCTTACAATGGCTGTAACTTTACGAAGCACCTTGATATATAATCCCAACACATTTAATGCAGTAGTAGGAAGCAAATCGCTGAAAACTACACCAATAAAGGATTATGCAGAGTTAGAAGAAATTGTATGAAAAAGGATTTAATAGGATTCCTGCATTTCCTACTTCCTTTTCCATGTAGAGCGCTTACGTGAAAGTTTCCATTACTGTGGTTTCCAACGTGTCCAAGAGCGAAAACAGACACAAAATGTATCGTGCGCTTACGAAGGATAGAATTTTCTGGTCGTGTCACTATCCAACATTGTTCACATAAAACCACTGGGATTCATCACATCTCAATCGGTCGAAATCTCCGCGCTGATAGTAAGTACTACACAGTCTGATGCGTACGTTTATCACAAGCACGCGGTTGTCCGCTGGGCAACGCTGCATGAAAACGGCACTTTGTACAAATCCTCTCACACGCAGATTCTAGATCGCACACACGCGATGCGTTACGCTAATGCAAGCAGGAGCTCACAGATGCCTAGCAGGCATCGAAGGATTATGTGCTGACATTATAACGAATAGTCTGTGTTACGCTGATGCAAAACTGCAACACTGGGCATCCCTGCAACACTAACTATGGCTGAGAGGGTCTCGTTAGTGGAGTAGGCGAAGTACGGTCCGGCATATCACATAGTTACCAGGGTACGTTCCGGTATACCGGACCGTACCCAGGGTAGGTTCCGGCAGTACCCTGGGTGACATAGACTCTCAGCAGCACTGACCATCACTGCAACGGTCAAACCTCTTCCATATTGTATGAGAAAACTAAAACCAAACTTCCACTACAGAATGCCACGCACAGAGAAAGAGAGAGGGGGTGGCAGATACTTGCAGACAGAGTGTTAAGCTGCACACTGTAAGCCTGCATTCGAGACTGCCGCCGTTTCATTAATTTTCTACAGGTCAGTGATATGATAAAGAGAGCACCTTCGACAAAAGCCTGCAGGCGGATACTCGCCAGTGAAGCCTTAACTAGGTCGTTACAAACTGCAGCAGCAACAGCAGTAGCAGCAGCAGCAGCAGCAGCAGCAGCAGCAGCAGTAGCAGCAGCAGCAGTAGTAGAACAACTTATAACTGACAAGAAAGGACAAAAAATCGCTAAGCGCTTCGCCAGCCGAACTAAACGTATAAAAACTTGCTAGTCTACATAGATTAAAATGTTCCTACACTATTTCCCTGCACAAACAGCATGGTTTTTACGAGCAGACTGAGAGAAATCGGCGTTCTAAGAAATGATTCATTCGAAACGGATGCCACCGATAGATCGCTCAGTAGCTGTAAATGTAATCGGCAGCAGTAGCTGTAATCGGCAGCGCACAAGCAAGGATACACATCTTTCATCTCCCCTATGCTGACTTCTCGGATAATATCCTGGATATTGATTACCTGTGAGGAAAAACAATTGCATTTGTGAGAATGGGGTGAACAGCCAGCCGCACTCCATGGTGCAAGGAGTGAGCGTGGAGGAGCTTAACTATTGATTATCCTGACACGATCCTGCGGCCCTTAATCACGCATGAAGCCAGGTCATTCGCCCTTGCTAACTAGATCCTGCCAATAATCCACCTAGGGGATATGAAATAGAAGCAAATCCAACGGAATTAGCTGGACGAGCAAATTTGGGCATCTTGCAATATTATCTAGACAACTCTGAGAGCCGCCGGCTAGCACCAACAGCCTATTTAGTCTGTCAGGGTAAATGCAATGACAGGTAGCTTCACTCTTTATTAATACACAATACTAAAGCTTTATGTGCTACTCACATTTTCATGTTTAAATCGAGTCAGGATCTTGATCTCTCGCAATGTACGTTGGCAGTACGTCTGATGTTCGAATGGCGAGATCTTTTTTATCGCTACTTTAGCCTTTGTTACATTGTCTAATGCTGAACTGAAATGCAGTAACACCTCTTGTTCAATTGCTTGACATAAATGCCATCAGATAGATAGTTACTACTACAACCACAACTGTACACGGTTATTCATTTAAAAGCTAAACAGTGGATAGTTCATGCCAGCCAAAGTCGTGCAAATACATCTTAGAGATCCTAGAGATCCTAGAGAGATCCTAGAAATACATCTTAGAGATCCTAGAGATCCTAGAGATCCTAGAAATACATCTTAGAGATCCTAGAGATCCTAGAGATCCTAGTTACAACCATATTATTATATCACAAGACGATTTCCAAATAATGTCCATGCACATAACAAAAATGTGTATCATTTGTATATATTTTTCATAATTTCACAACTTGGCTTAGACCCAGTGAAAAAAATACACGGGGGCTCGGGGCGATTTAGCCCCCAAAATGCCAAAAAGAGCCCCGGAAATGCCAAAAAGAGCACCCGAAAATATGCATAGAGTTCAATGCAAACCAAATTTTATAGAGCTATTTTCATGCACGCGAGCTTGAAAAGTAGCCCCCGAAAAATAAATTTTTTTCCCTGCTTAGACCTATTATAACAATATCCTTTGGTACATTGTTACTGGTATCAGGGTGACTAACAATTTGCATATTCACTTAATAAGCTAGGTCAAATATGCAATAGCCTGAAACAGGCCTATATATGTGGCGAGCTTCTAGATATATATATAGCTTAGTTTTAATGACTAACACTATATAGCGCATAGGGTCTATGTCCCCCAGGGTACTGCCGGAACGTACCCTGGGTACGGTCCGGTATACCGGAACGTACCCTGGTAACTATTTGATATGGTTAGGGTTAGGGTTGGGGTTTGAGTTAGGGTTAGGGTTAGGGTTAGGGAGAGGGCGTCGGCGACTCCCTAGACTCGTTAGTGGAGTAGGCGAGGTACGGTCCGACATATTAGATAGTACCAGGGTACGTTCCGGTATACAGGACCGTACTCAGGGTACGTTCCGGCAGTACCCTGGGGGACATAGACCCTCTCAGCAACACTATAGTATGACCTATAAAATACGAACTATGTGCATAGTTGGCATTAACATTGTATCAAAGCTACAGAGAAGAATTTAACATACGTTAAAAACATACGAAAAATATACGAATCAAAAACAGATGTTTGCGTAAGTGCTATTGACATTGCATTCCCAACGTACAGAATCTCATATAGAGAATGAAGTTCATATATGATTTAAGGCGCGTAAACGTTGTTCAAGTAAGTTTTACATGCAGAATTTCACTGTGAAATTTAAGTCTTCCACGATCACACAAGTACCATCAAACACAGTTCAGTCCTCTATTAACAGTCAACAAATCAATGTTTAACCCTCCTCTTGAGGGTCAAAAGGTTATCCGACACTTACTCTTCGCACGTCAGTGGAAAGCATATTTCATGGTCCTTTCAATAAAGCCATAAAAATGTTAGGTCACCGCTGAAACAAAAAAGTTTTTCAATCGCTCCGTCAGACCATGTCCTCAGAAAATGTCTAAAATCTGCCCTCTGCCCCATTGACCTTTGACCTGTGACCTCCAATTTCGGCACAGTAACGGCTTTTCCTACCATGATGCTATACACCGACTATCACGAGCCTAGGTCGAGCCGTTTAGATTTGTGCCGCAATTCTGCATTTCCTCCCTATACCTTAAGTTAAGGAGTGAATGTTCCCCCTTCTTTTACACCTCTTGACCTTTGACCTTTGACCCCCAGCTTCGACATCCCAACTCGTTTTCGGATTACCCCCCCACGTCCCGAATATCGTGACCATACGTCGAGCGGTTAAGATTTGTGCCCAACTGTTGACGGACGGACGGACGCTCGGACGGACGGACGGACGGACGGACGGACGATCATGCGATTCTACAAGCTGCATCTGACTATGTCAGATGAGCTAAAAAGATAGAAGACAAATTTATACACTTTACATTCCTAGGCAAATCATCCATAAAATGGTTATTCATCACAAATCATGTGGCCGATCTCCTCGAACTCTCAAAGTTTATCGAAGATTCATTCAAGCTACGACAAGATCCACCAAAAACATAAATGGTGAGATATACCATAGGATATACAAATAATAAATTAAATCACACCACATATCCCAAGCTCAATACAGAGAGGTTTTGGGCTTTACTATTCCTACATCATTCTGTACTCAGGGCACCTGCAGTTTTCGATACCAAACGTTACTATCTGCGGCAACCGATACCACGCGATAGTTTATTCACATAAATCTTGTTCGTTATCGTAGTTTAGGAGTTTGAATTTTATTACACTAGTTTGAAGTGTTGTTTTTTTGGTTAGAATATAACGTTAAATTATGTTAAATAAAAAATATATTAGGCCGATGAAAGTTGATTTCATGGTTCTCGTCAGGCATTGTTGAGATTTTGATGAGGGATTTAGATCAACATTCATCTTTCATATACAAACCAATAGAACTTAGTGAGGGTATCGGGTCTTGTACATATGCAAAATAAGATTGAAAAATGTCATAACTTCTTTGTTGAGTTTTTACTCAAATTTTTACTGTTTGTCTTCCATACATGATACATGTAGTGCTGACTGTAGATTGTTGATTTTTTGAGGCGGGAATTTCATATGGGGACTTTTTGATGCGGGAATTTCGTCAGCGATGAGTGTTGAACTTTTTTGGTGCGGGAGTAAAATTTGATGCGGGCGCTGACGAGAACCATGACATCAACTTTCATCGGCCTTATGTACCATGGCGTCATGCAGTCATGTCAAGTAGTATAAGACACATCGTTTCTCCCTTGTTTTTATTAGCCTAGGAACTTGTTTTATTGTAGTTTGTAGCCTATTTGCCTGTATGATCTGCGATTATCCGTGCAATAAACTTTATTTGAATTTGAATTTGAATAACTTAAGATTAAGATAAAAATAACACATTTACACACAGAATTGTAATTATAGTGATATTATATTATGAAAAAAAAATAGTGATGAAAATATGATGGTAAAATTTGTGTGTTTTCATGGAAAATACATCAGAAAACTTATTTATCTACCGATCATAAACCAAAACAAATATTTACAAATGGCGTTTGTTCTCTTGTTTTGAAGGTTTGTTGAGTCTAAGCAAATCAAAGCAGCCAAAGGAGCCCAAAACTTTGCAATGGATATAACGTGTAGGAAAAAATAATTCGCTACCAGGCCACGGGCTGCAAGTGCAAGTGCAAGTTGAACTTGCAACAGCAAGGCACCACCTTATTTCCAATATGACTTAGAAAGCAAGTTGCAACATGCACAACGACGTAACTTACCAGACCATTCCATAAGCACCTTCGCCAATGTACGCAAGCTTGATATATCTTGGGCCGACATCAAATATTTGCCCCCGAATTAGTTCGGGGGAGCTCTTCGTTTGTGCATCCTCTGCCATGTTCACAGTGACGTCATTACCACCTGAAAGCTGTTCACTTGTAATAGTCAGGTCCCTTAGTACAAAATATGGGTCGAATCGTTACAGGAGTGACAAAAGTCTCAAACTTGGCACAGTTGTAGCTTATGGCAGTACTATAATTATTAGAGAGGGTGCCCAATGCAGATATTTCTTAGAAGTGAATTACAGATGATTAAATGTTCGAACCACACGACTCCGAACCCACCTACCGCGCCCGCCTGTGTACAATGCCAGCTGTACAATGCGCCAGTACACATAGTAGAGGCGGGCGCGGTAGGGGGGTTCGGAGTCGGGTAGTTCGAACATTTAATCATCTGACATCTGTAATTCACTTCCGCGCGCATATATTTGCTAATATATTGACTAATATTCACAGAGAGTATAGCTAGGACATGTGTCTATAGGTATCTAGAATTTTAGAAATGTAACTCAAATCCTTCGCGAGATATTAGAGTTAGTACACTATCCTACGGGCCATATATATAGCCGCGCGAATATATTAGCCTATGAGTGATACCGTGCGTATATTTTTGGTAATTAATTAAACTGTTCGTGCTTTAATAAACTCAAAATTCACAGAGTCCATAGCTAAGACATGTGTTTACATGTATCTAGAATTTTAGAAAATGTAACTCAAATCCTTCGCGAGATATTAGAGTTAGTATACTATCCTACGGGACATTAGCCGCGCGTATATATTAGCCTATGAGTGATACCGTGCGTATATTTTTGGTAATTAATTAAACTATTCGTGCTTTATTAAACTCAAAATTCACAGAGACCATAGCTAAGACATGTGTTTATATGTAGAATTTTAGAAAATGTAACTCTAATCCTTTGCGAGATATTAGAGTTAGTACACTGTCCTACGGGCCATAGCCGCGCGTATATATAATATTAGCCTATGAGCGATACCGTTAGCCGATAAAATTCACGGGGATTATAGCTAGAACATGTGTCTAGATATGTATCTAAATTTCTAGAAATGTAGCTCAATTCGTTCGCGAGATATGAGAGTTAATACACTTGCATGCCGCCTATAGCGCAATATAGCGTATGCGTACGGGGGGAGGGGGTGGGGGGGTTAACAGCTGTATACAATGCGCCAGTACATGCGGGCGCGGTTCAAACATTTAATCATCTGTAATTCACTTCTAAGGAATATCTACATTGGGCACCCCCTCTAATATTTATAGTACTGCCATAGGCTACAACTGTGCCAAGTTTGGTGCTTTTGTCAGCTCTGTAACGATCATGAAGCTAAGGGACCTGACTATAACTACATTCACGTACCTTGAGAGTATCGTCATCATCAGCGTCAGTCATTCTTTGTAAGAACACGATACAGGCACGTTACCAACTTAAAGGCTTTACAGGCTCTTCTTGGAGTCTCTCCCGTGATTTGTTATCGCTTCCCACGGCAAGATTCTAAATATCTGAAGAGGTACATGTCTCCTTGCAGTTTATTTTATCACATAGAAAACATTCAATAAACCAATTCATTTTCAAATAATTCCAGTGTTTGCATTTATTTCACATTAGATCACACAACTGTCATCACCATCTCATGCATTTACAATTGCGTTTTCTCTTAAATCGACACACTAATGTATGTTACAACACGACACATGTATGAAATATGTATTGACTAAAAGTATATTGGCATACCTATGTACAATTACGATAAATTGTGATACTACTGTAACAAAATGATATCATATATGATGCAAATAAAGCTTAGCACACTGCTAGAAAGTCATTCTATATTTCAGTAGGTTATTCAACCTTAGTAACTAGCTTGGGATAATTTACTTTGTAATATCCCAGATCTGAAAACATACATGAACCTGTATCTGTTTCTTCAACCAATATGAGTTCTATATAGTATGTGAGTTCTAATAGTAGAATGTCATACGTTAGGAATGAATAGTGTTTTCTGAGTAAAAATATTTGCTGCCACATCAAGAAGAGGTTGCTGGTGGAGCATACAACAAGAGGAACAACAGGAATAAGTAAGAGCTGAGAGTACTAGTGTGTATAGGTGCTTAAACAGCACATGACATACTGCTACACTTTATCT
Organism: Priapulus caudatus; assembly: GCF_000485595.1. Lineage (NCBI taxonomy): Eukaryota > Metazoa > Priapulida > Priapulimorpha > Priapulimorphida > Priapulidae > Priapulus > Priapulus caudatus. Next base: position 153,892 of record NW_014577339.1, read on the forward strand.
GAGCATTGCACACTTAATTATTATCATACCATGCCTTCTGCACTTGCGGGCTTCAACAAGGATAATTCACTGTCACAGTGCATAGGTTCACTGCTGCATTTAATGTTATATGTAGTTTAAGCACCCTTAACTAGCTCCACATGAAGCAGATAATTGTCCAATGCGAACATCCGAATATTTGCCGCATCATATGTCAAAGTTGTCGTCATCCTCATCTGATGCAGATGATGACGACGATGAAGATGATGAGGATGAGGAGCCTGAGGAGGAGCTACTCTTACTGGTCCCCCTCTCCACTTTGGCGACCGAATTCTCCACCTTTACGACTACGGCTTCCGTCGGTGATTTGCCCTTGCCCAGTGCTTTCTCATTCATTAACTGCTTCATTGATATGGCATCTGTTTTAATAGCCACTGGTGGTGGGATGCTCTGCCTGGGGGGTGGGGGGCTGCTCTGCCTGGGGGGTGGGGGGCTGCTCTGCCTGGGGGGTGGGGGGCTGCTCTGTCTCGGGGGTGGGGGACTTCTTTGCCTGGTGCGTGATCGCAATGTCTGATGCATCTCCTCTGGTTTCTTCTCAACCTCCGAGTCGCTGAGGTCTGCATACCTGATCACCTTATGCCCAGAAATGTCTGCAACGTCCATCTCCTGCAAAAAGTAAACAATAGGAGAGAGGATAAACGAGAGGACAAACAAAACGAGAGGATAAACAATAATAACGCCACCCTCGCTAGTAAATAGGTACCTAATCGGCAACCATGCGCCACACACGAAAACATTACGACAATCCCCGCATCATGTGAGAAGCAGCAGGCGTAGTGTTGTCATGCTATACTGCCCCGCCTACGGTACCACATCACAGCCTCGCAATTAGTGTTTTTGCAGAGTGATTCTATCTTTCTTATAGCCAGTTTGATTTTCTCTCCTGGAGAATAGAAGACTGTCAAACTCTCTCTATTGCATCTTCCAGCTAATAGCGGAATAGTCAGTAAAACTACCAAAAGCATAATGGGCCAAATCAAATGTATCGTAAGAAATCTTCTACTTTAGGATCCTCTTGTAACAACTATACATACATAACTATAGTCGACTTATCCATTTTGAGCAAGATAATAAAGCCCCCTCTCACCCCGCCAGATATTGTTAATAGGTCGGTGAAGCTAGACCAGATTATACGTGTCTTTCATACATGCACGCCAAATTGTCTTTGCCGCACTTTGTTACGCGCATTGTGTTTTAGAACGTGATATCACAACACTAGACTAGCTAAAACTACCTGTCAATCATACCAAGCAGATAGGCAGATTAGAGAACATTACATCAGCCCGCGCATCCCGCGCGCGACCTCTATCCCACTCATCCCACGCGCGACGCACTGACCTCGGTCCTGAAGTCGTCCAGGTCGGCGTAGTTGACCGGCTTGCGTGTGCTCTCCAGCCGCGAGCGCTCCGCCTCCAGCTTGCTGACGTCCTGGGCACGCCGCGGCTCCCTGGGCCGCTGCCGACCCTCGTTCGCGCGACTCAGCAGCGAGCGCGCGTCACGCAGCGGCCTCGCCCGCCGCCCGCCGCCGCCCCAGTCGTCATCGTCGTCGCTGAGGTCGCGGTAGTCTGCGCGGTAGCGCGGCCGCTCGAGCCGGTCCCACACGTCATAGTGCGCACGCTCACGCTCCCAGATGTCATGCTCCTCGGCGTCGCGGCCGTGCGTGCGCCCGCCATACGCATCGATGTTGCGCGAGCGCTCGAGGCTATCCCACGACGCGTCGTCGTCGTCGTCGTCGTCGTCGTCATCGTCGTCGTGGCGCTGCGGCTGCTGCAGTCGGTCCCAGACGTCGCCGCGCCGCGCGACTGGTCGCTGTGACGCCGCCGCGTCCGCGCTGGTCTTCTCCTCGTTCCTGAGGGAGAGAGATGGGTACTCGTGATGCTGCGCGTAAATACCGCAGCTAGTTAGTCTGCGTGGTGATGACGGCGACGTGTTACACGGGGCGTGTTACATTAGGTGCCAATCACACTCGCAGGCTAAAACAGTTGTGGCTGCCCATGCTCTCTACGACTGATCAGCACATTGGACACTCGAAAACTATGAACATCGGAAACGTTGAAAGATACAACTACAACTACACAACAACAAAATACATAACGTAACAACTACTTTCTTAAATCATTCAATACCCTCATGATTACCATTATAAGATCATTATTATTTTGTTTATTAATATTATTATTACTCTAATTGTTATGATATTGATTAATAAGCGATTGCACGCGAGGAAAGACTGCCTGAACAGCATCTGTCACGTACCCGCGCGAGATCATGTGTCTCAGGTCTGTTGTGCGCTTACTGCTCCTGCCCAACCTCTCCATCACAGATGGCTTCGTTTGTGAGGGCTTGGTAGCACCCCCTTCCAGTGATAACCGTTCTTTCACGGTCTGTGCTGTCGTTACCGTTATCAGACCTGTGTGGTTTCTTTAACAAGCAAAACATTTCATTGAATCAATACATTAGAGAAGCAAGTATCACAGCCATATACAGTGATGGCTAAACACAGCCCAGTAACATGACACTAAAGTATGTAAACTCGGGTTACCCACGAATCATTTTTCATTAATCACTTTACTTGTAGAGAATGTACTGTCGTTTTTGTATATATTTTTTTCTTCATGTTGTATAGCGCTGTTTTGTACTGTATCACTCAGAAATGTTTATTTTTTTAACTGCTTAACACTATTGCATCTATCAGATTTTTTCTCCATGAAAAGACTGTCTTCAGCACACGTATTTGTATTTGAATTACATGCAATAAAGATTTATAATAATAATAATAATTTGCCCAACCCTGCCTAACCCAACCTGCCCCAACCGTGCATTTCAGGGGAGGGGCGGGCAGGATATGCAGAAACTCCTGATTCCCTGTGCAGATGAGGCGAGTAGCGGCATCAATCTCACCTCTTGCTCTGTAGATTGTCTTCCATCTCGTCTGCGTACATGCGCTTCGTCAGCCTCTTCGCAGCTGGTGGCTTCAGCAGTCGCCGCACCTCTGCCTCCATGTCCAAGTCGTCGCTGTCGGAACCCGACGCTGCAATGCATGCGCCACGAGCAATAATATATCAATGAGATAGAGAGAGAGAGATGGAGAAAGAAAGAGAGAGAGAGAAAGGGACCGAGACAGTGAGATAGAGAGAGAGAGAGAGATGGCAAAAGAAAGAGAGAGATAGAGAGGGCAAATGAAAGAGAGAGAGAGAGAGAAAGAAAGAAGGAGAAAGGGAGAGAGACAGTGAGATAGAGGAACAGGGAACCTCACTGGCCATGGCTGCTGTGCGGGACTGCTGGCTGTCCATCTGCTGCGGCTATTAGTCCAGACCGTCAGTGACCCAAACTGAAGAGTCTCACACACTAAACATCGACAGCCATCCGCCGCCGACGTAAGTGCCTAAACGCTCTCACACCCCTCGATTCAATTTTCCGTGGACTGCTCATCCTGCTGGGCACGGCGGATACTTAAATGATCCGCCCTTGGGGCACGAATACACCGCGGTGGCAACTCTGCGCGACTAGTAAATTGCATCTTGTTCGAGTGTAAACTGCAACACGCATGAAGATGCACATGCCTGCATGCACACAGAATGCACATGTATGCATGCACATGCACACACTTGCCTGTGTAGACAGATACACGAAATATAGGAGAGATAAGATAAGGCATGAGGGCCTGATGCCAAGCAGCCGCAGTCTGCAGGACTAATACACGGCGTGGAAGATAAAGTATCCGGCTAAATATGCCATACCTTGGTTTTTCACGAACTCACTGAATAGAAAACGTCTCCTCTATGACAGATAAGGCGTGCGTGTAGTTCCAATTAGAGCATAATTATCAAACACAAGCAAACTTATTGTAAGATTCTGTGTAAAGGTTACACACCTCCAGAGAGCTTCCTCTTTGCAGCCCACCTCGTGGCCTCCCTCTCTCTGTCCCGCTTCCTGACAGCGGCATCCCTATTCCGCATATGCTCCTTCCTCCTCTCGCTAGCAAGTGTACCATCCCCCTTCACCCTCCTCTCCTCCAGAAGTTCCCGGAGGTCTTCCGGTTCACTCCGGATTTCTCCCTCTTCCGGCTCGGATTCCGACTTGTCTTTCCTCTCTGGCTCCTTGTGGATTTTCTGACCCCGCAGTCGGCGCTTGCGAGACTCGCTGATCAATCCTGGCAGATCTGAATTGTGATAATGTGTGATGGCTATTTACATTTCCTCTGGACACTGTGTTTGCCTTGTGCGCAGCCCAGCATTTCACCACTAGATTCACCTACATAAATATTCACTTCTTCCATTTACCCAATAATCCGTCCGACTCTGGATTATTGGAAGACATTTAAAACAAAATCACAAAAAAAACTAAAGTGATAGTTTCCCTTATATAGGGATAAACTGTGCATAATTATATACCATCATAGTTTGGATTTCCATATTTTCTATAGTAGTTACTCTTCTTCTCTGCTCCCAATTCTTTCTTATCAGCTACAAAGAAAAAGAAAATGGAAACAGTGTATATTTTGTCATTGCATATGTGCCATACTAAGTATGAGAATTACAGAACAGTAACAGATGAATCACTCGTGACATTTCCATCTCTCCAATCTTCCAAATATCCACACACACAGACGCAGATGCACACACATGCAGACCCATGTGCGCATGCATGCATGCCCACCACACATAGAGACACATACACACAGACAAACACATACACACACACAGGCACGCACACACACCTTTGGTTGCAAAGCGCATAAGTAGCACATCAGCATTCAGATGTGGGTCAGCCAATCGCCATCTCCCTGCTGGAAGTTGTATGTTCTGGTCCATTAGTTCTTCAATGCAGACAGAAGGGGGCGCCGGTGGTGTGTTCTCTGTCTCATTAGCCTTCTCTGCTGCCTGGGTTACTGAAACGTCCATGGCATCCTCTTCCATTGATTCGTCTGGGTCCTTTTCAAGATCTAAGATGTCATCATCCTCTGAAATATGATTTTAGATCTTTTCATCTTCATGAGCCTACAATTCACATTCACATAGATACATACATACGTGATAGCACTTATGCTGTTGTAACCTTGTACTTCGGTGGTGTGTGGGAAAGGCCGTAGGAGTGATTAGTAGCAACAGCGCAAGACAAGAAAGCAAACACGAACTAGCAACGTAACGTACCACAGACGGTTATATTAACCATAATGCGTGCGACAGGTAACAGTGAGAAGCGTACAAATGAGCGCGTACAACAGAGTGTAGGCAGGGGTCAGATGAGTGGAAGGGAGTACCTCCTGCTCCCTGTCGCGGCCCCCTTAATTACGACCGGGCTTGTTGTCCGACCTCCGGGCGTTACCTTGCGACCTGTCCAGCTTCGCCGGGACTGGTCTGCGCGGTTCCCGGGCACGCCATGCGTCGGCTGGGGGTTATATATCATCACGCACTCCGGCCTCTCTACCGACACCGTTAGCTACTTTATTACTCCCATTATTTATATATTAATGCCTGCTGTTGGGGGCACTCTGCTCTCATAGTGTTGCTGAGGGAAGGAATAGTGCCCGAGCGGTAGCGAGGGCACTATTCCTTCCCAAAGCAACACTATGAGAGCATAGTGCCCCCAACAACAGGCATTAATGTTTTTAGTGCATCACATGACTATGCAATCTACTTTTCATGCTTATATACCTTCTTTATACTCCCTAATTTGCCGGTGCATTCGATGTAACAAAACGTTCGACACAAACACAACCGCCGTTCGAAACTTCCGTGGCGCCCAGACGCAGGAGATTCGTGACGTGAACACAATGCGTTATAATAACAATGCGTCGCGCAAGCAATAGTGCCCGCTCAGGCGGGCACTATTGCTTCATAGTGCCTGCTGCGTTATCCAATGGAATTTCAACGATTTATCACGTGATGCACTAATACCCCATACGCTGCATCGCGCGCACCAAATTTAATAGTCGTCCTCTCGTATATTTCCCACTGGCTCGTCGCCAATGCCACCCGCACGGCGTCATGCCTAACTAACAGTAATTAATAAGCGCAATCTGCTAGGCCTGAAGCCTGCTCCGTTACACTGTCACAGACATGGACAGTCATATATCCACAAACTAGCAAGGCAATGAAAAACATACCTTCAGTATCCTGTCCCTTTCCTGCTGCGTTAGATCCCGTTTTATTCCCCTTTCCTTCACTTGCACTTTCTTTCGATACTAGCTTGCTCTTACTTGCAGAATCGTATATGATTTCTTTACTGCAGCTGAACATCACTCTGGCTGATGTATTAGAGTCCTCCCATACAACAATACCTAAACATCAGCCATATTCTTTTAAACAATACACTGAAATAATTAGGACTTTCCATTAATGCTAGTATTAAATAAATCACAGTGGCTACGCGTCCGGTTAGCCGTTACAAAGCTCAGCACAGATTCCCAAATCCATGTCACGATTAGGCCATGATTAGGCAGAAATCGTTGATTTTACTGGATTTACTATTGCTTCAAAAGTTACAAAAACACACTTTTTTGATAAAATACCTAAAAGTAAGTAATATTATGATAACAAATTATTGTTTATTGTTTTTTACTGAAAAAATATGGTTCGCATTAGAAATATATAACCGGACGCGTAGCCTGGGAGCTGGGCGTCCTGTAACCAGACGAGTAGCCACGGCCTAAATAAATATATCTAAATACACTACAAGTTAACAAACAAGAGCCGCAGAGCGTCTGGGCTTATCTGAGATCTGTTGCTACGGTTATAAACGTAACATTTAAGTCGTGCGTAGTGACACCTTTGTTAGGCGCAGATATGCAGATACGCAGTTGCGTACACATCACTTCAGCAACCTTCTGCATTCTGCATACCTCCCAAATCCCATTGGTTGATTCAAATCGCGTGCTTGAAACTCCTGTTTTATGGTGCATTGTGACCCTAACCCTAACCCTAACCCTATTAAAAATAAAAATAAATTTAATTGTTGTAATGAAATTGTTGTAAATAAATCATGTAAATATTTGCGTTAATTGGAAAGAAATAGTTAAATGGATAAAGATAAAAAAATACAGAAAACAGGTAAATAATAAAAAATCTGATGGGATTTGATCCAAGGACCTTTGAGCCGTAACACTGTGCTGTAGCCGTTGGGCTATGCAGGCTTAATGGCTTTCCAGATTATGGATGTGCCATGAATATGAGAACACTGTGACATCATTGAGGCAGTTCAGGAATCCATGTTTAACCCTCCTCTTGAGGGTCAAAAGGTTATCAGACACTTACTCTTTGCATGTCAGTGGAAAGCACATTTCATGGTCCTTTCAATAAAGTGATAAAAATGGTAGGTCAGCGCTGAAACAAAAAAGTTTTTCACTCTGTCCGTTAGCCCATGTCCTAAAAAAATGTCTGATATCTGATCTTTCCCCCACTGCCCTTTGACCTGTGACCTCCAATTTCGCACTGGTGATGGGTTTCCTGCCCATCACACTATACACCAAATATTAAGAGCATAGGTCGAGCCGTTAAGATTTGTGCCGCAATTCCGTATTTCCTCCTATACCTTAAGTTAAGGGGGAAATATTTCCCCTCCGTTTACACATCTTGACCTTTGACCCTTGACCCCCAAATTGATAATCCCGAGTCCTTTTCACGACTTCCCCCCCCCCCACGTCCCTAATATCGTCACCGTACGTCGAGCGGTTAAGATTTGTGCCCAACTGTTGACGCACGGACGGACGGACAATCATGCGATTCTACAAGCTGCATCTGACTTCGTCAGATGAGCTAAAAATCGATTACCTGAATTTTGATAAATTTCCTAAAATCAAGCTTTTAAATACATCAGCAGCTAATAATCTAATTGCACATATATTAGCATGGCAGTTCAAAACTCGTTTTATTTTCGAATATCACCATTATTACCTCTGCCGACGGAGTGGAGGAGGTTATGTGATCGCTCTCGTGTAGTGCGTTCGTGTGTTAGTACGTTCGTGTGTTAGTGTGTTCGCGTGATCGATATTAGCGCGTCGAGTCAGAAGCAGGCCAGTCAGTCAGCAGCAGCCAGCAGTGAGCGGCAAGCCAGCTTGTAACACATACATGTTACATGGGGTGTATGGCGTATATCGCTGGCGGAGGTATGCACTCCGTGAGTGCCCTGTCTAGTTATGAATGCATTCCATCTCTCAGGGGTAGAAATTAACATTTGAACAAGGGAGTCAACTCCATGGGGGGAACTGACTCCATGCCCTCAAAAAGAGGGAGTCTGCGGCAAAATGATGGAGTCCGCAGTCTGAAGTTCAAAACTAAAGATATTAACAATAATGCATGTGCTTATTTTGAAGATTCATGCGGTTGCACGTCTGCTAAATTTTCTTTGGACATTTGCTGAAAAAAATACAGTAATTTTGGGTGGGAATAATAAGGAGGCCATGCTCTGGAACGAACTAGTTAGTATAGCAGAATTTTCAGGGGGCACGTACTCCTGCATATGTCAAATCAGGGAGTCCGACAGTAAATCAGGAATTATTTGACTCCGGGCTTGCGTTAATTTCGCACCCTGATCTCTTCTATTGCTGATAAAAATAAATGACAAAATTTATCTAATCCCTTATTTAAGGAATCTAAACTCAACAAACTTACAGGCGATGTCATCAATCCACTCTATAGCAGCCGGCGCATAGTCTCTGAAGTATTCCAACACATCCTTTGTGCTCATATCATCAACTCCCCTGAAGTAGATTGCTTCTGTGCGAAGCTCTGTGTCACTTGCACTCACATCCTCCTTCGTTAAACCGAGGCTGAAATGCAGTGAGGAAAAGCTGATGGATTCTCACATGCTTGTTGTATATATACTATCATATATATATATATATCAAAATCATGAATCAATTCAGAAGCAAACCGGTTGCACATTTATTTCTAGTAGCCAGCCACCTTCGAAATACCTTCAATTTCTGCTAATAAACATAGCCCCCTTAAGGGTGAGTACCTTCGGTACAGTGCTGCTATATCCACTGCACAAGTCGCTCCTTTGTCTTTTACACCAAACCGCTTTGTTCTGTCCGCCCGCCGCTTCTGCACTTCCTCCGATGAAATGTCGATGTCAGTGATAAAGTTTCCAACCTTCTTCTTGTAATTGTTTGCAACCTACAAATTGAAGATAAAGTTCAAAATAAGAGACAAAGTTCAATATTTTTCTCTGATCATAGTAAAAAGTATAACTGACCAGTATACTAGTATCTGCCTGAAGTACTAACAGGTAGTTATAACAATAAACATCATTAGTTTCTAGGGCGATGCAGCAGTGCACTCTAGCACTGTGGATAATGACAGGTAGTATCATAATACTTCTTTGGTTTGTCTCGTGATACAATGTAATGTTGTTCGTTTATTGCAGACTGATGGGTGTAGTGTACACGTGGTTAAAGAGGCTGATCTACACTAGAAAGGTTCTGTGGCAGTGTGGAGATGGAATGCCAGCAATGCTGAGCAGGGTGTCACTGGCCTGCCTCAGCTATTTAGCTGCGGCTGCCTGATGGTCTCACATGCTGCATCGCCTTTGTCCCAGAGAAACGGCACTTAGCTACGCCTTAAGCAGCAAACTTTCAGGTGTCAAGACAAATTCCAATAGCAGTTTTATAAGACGACTTCAGTTCATTTGAAGAAATCAAACAATTTGCTCGCTATGGAAGTCTTTTGGATCGGCACCACCAAGAAATAAGAACTTAAATCACTGCGCTCAATATTTGGCCATCACCTATGGTGCTGGTTTCAATACAGCGTAAATCGAATGATGCTGACAATGAATGTCAGAATGACAGTGTTGATTGTTAGTGTTACTCACTGACACTGTTCTGTGTTCACTCTGTTGGTTAATTGCTAGATACAATAATGTAACCCAACAAGAGTAGGGTTACAACGTGAGTCTACCCCCTATTCTTTTCTTTGGAGGAGCCCCTGAGTGATTTACTCAGGGCGGTTTTATGGTGCGTTTTTCGAGACCACAACTTCCAAACTGGGTTTATTCTAAACACGAACCTTTCTCCGCTATCCTGGGACTTACTAGTCACTATGTATCACAATACTCTGTATTAAACTATTATAACCTGTTACAAATTTTGGAAGTGACGAGCGACGATATTTCGAACGCCATCTCTGTTGACCTGTGACGTACAGATTCCTAATGTGCATAGCGTTCGGCTAACTTCGGCTCCAAGATCGAATGTATCATGGGATGCCTGCTGTCAGTCATGACGTCATGACAAAGTTAGCCGAACGCTATGCGCATTGGGAATATGTACTATTGCTATTTATGTAAACACTAATGTACTTAAAATCATTTACTTTTCTCTAGTTTATCCTTACCTACTTTATGCTGTACTTACCTGGCGGTCATCAACTAAAACGGTATTACAGATTTACACACAGTAAACAGGATCCACAATAAAATTATCAAACACATGACCTTCGCAGGGCCTAGAGAAAATGTTACACAGTCACTTACACCATACTTCTTGCAACTTGGTATGCTAAAACTTCCTGATATCTACCAACTAGAACTATCCAAGCTAATGTACCGGTTCACTATCAACGAATTACCTGATCTGTTCAACAACTACTTCACCAGCATATCCAACGTACACTGCCACTCTACTCGACTTGCAGCTTCTATGTCCTATTACCTGCCTAAATTTAATACTAGTTTTGGATATAAGACACTAAAATTTGTAGGTGCGAAGCTCTGGACAAAGATTCCACTTCATATAAAAAACTTGCCCTATGCAAAATTTAAGCAATCCTACAGAAACATCCTAATACAAAAGTATGAGTAATAGTTGCACTGTTCTATTCTGTTGTATATTTGATGTCAATTTAGCTATTACCATGTAATACGCTAATTACCTCTATAAAATTGTGTACACTACAGATGTGTTTTTCAGTTATGTTTTGCTCACGATTCTATTCTGATGTATGATTACTGTCCATGTAACTATTACTGTGTAATATCAAGAGCGTATTAAGAAGGAGAGCGTACAACGGTGAAATGCTAAAACCATGTTGCAGTATTAGACTATTAGTTGAATTAATAAACTTTGCCCATTTTATTTTGACGATTCTTTGTGGTATTATTGATCAGCTGTCCTAACTTGCTAATATAAAACAAACCGCTTGTCCCTACGATGCCTCTACGTTGAGATAATGAGCAGTGAAAATCTGGTATTTTCGCCGAAAACTGACTCGAGATACGTAGTGGCTGCGACTTTCTCTCGTTCTGGCGATAGCTTCGGGAAACCTCGCGTGTTTCCGTCATTCATTGACAATGAAATTTATTTTCCTTCTACTATCTTTTCTTGCATTTCCAGTCATTGATGCAGCCATTACTCCACAAAAACGTCTTGTTATTTATCGCCATGGTGTTGACTGGCCCCTTACGCTGGATGTAGTAACGCTGTAGTAATAACGTATCGAGTCAGCGCTACACAGCGGCGACCGGAAGCAACATACAATCCACAAAACGAGAGACAGTCGCAGTAAAACTGATCTCGAGTCGGTTACCATATTTTCACCGCTCATTATCTCAGCGTAGAGGCATCGTAGGGACATGCGGTGCAAAGAATCGTCAAAATAAAACGGGGAAAGTTTATTAAAGCCGCACTATGTGCATCCAAACGCTAATTTCTCCAGTACTAGACTAGCAAATACTTCGTGACATGCATAATCACACTACCTTATGACAAAATAAACTCTAGTTACTCCCATTTCACTGCGCGTTTGCTTAAAACCCACAAGAAAGAGGTGAGAAAACTGGCATTCTGGCACAAACGCCGACTGTTTGCCAAACAAAATAGCCTCGAAGTGGTGACGTGACGTCACATGTTTTTATCTTTGCTGCGCCCGTACCGCTGTACCGCAGCACCGCTGCACGGTTGCTTGGGGATTGGGGAAACTGTCAACAACATCGGAGAATTTCAACAACATTGGAGGTATTATCAAAATACCTTTTATAAGACAACGCACAGTGAAATGGGAGGAACTAGAGTTTATTTTGCCATAAAGTAGTATGATTATGCATGACACGAAGTATTTGCTAGTCTAGTACTGGAGAAATTAGCGTTTGGATGCGCATTGTGAGCCTTTAATTCAACTAATACTGCAACATGGTTTCAGCATTTCACCGTTGTACGCTCTCCTTCTTTATACGCTCTTGGTAATATGTTTCTGCCTGTGTTCAACAGTGTATATATATGTGCATTTTGTAGCTTTGTTTGTTGCTACACAGTTTGTTTGTTTTTTCGTTCACATTTGTTTAAATTTCTTGTTCATTTTATTCTCCGTCATGTTTTTGCTGTTTCTCATACTGTATATATACTACTAGCTGCGGGTACCCGCTGCGCTGGGTAAAATCGTGCTACTAATTCATACTACTAATAATTGGACACAATAGGAACATTGGGTAAAAATCGACAATATAACATTGCACACAATATCAATATTTACAAATGAGTGTAATAAGATAATAAGCATGGGGAAAAACTGTTACGTATGACATTTATATGACAGCAGAACCCAACTTAGAACCCCTGGAAGATAATAGTAATATGGTGGGAATGAAAAAAATTTATTATTTACGTTGGGCTTGTGCTGCATATAAATGACATAAGTGTCATACGTAAACCGTTTTTTTACCAATGCTATTATCTGATTCACTCATTTGTAAATATTTATAGAGATTCACTTAGTTTAGTATGAGTATTATATAGTTTGAGAGGTTACGATTGCTCAAAACATCAAACGCATGAAAGCGCGTACCAAGTGAGTAAACTTCTTTGTATAATTACAAATTTCCCCACTCGCTGGCCTGTCTGTATACTATATATCGACTTTTTTTATTCATGCTACGATTCAGAATTCATTGTACCATTCGAAAGCTATGCTTTTCTGATTCAGTAGAAAATTCCATTTATTTCAATGTGTATGGTTGCACGCCAAGACATTCACTAGACCAATATACAATGGACACAGACCCACTCGCTGGCCTGTCTCTATCTATACTATATACCCAATTTCGTTTTATTCATCCTAACGATCTGACAATGGATAGCTGTACGTGGTGAGCTCAACAGTCGAGACGCCAGCAATCTCTACATATTTCCACCAGACAATAACACGCAAACCATTGTTTATCAAGAGTTTTCAAATGAAAACTGCAACCCATTCGTACATGCCTGTTT
>NW_014577339.1:171073-199657 GCF_000485595.1 Priapulus caudatus
CCCCGTTCTGTCCCAATATAACCCTCACCAAAATATAAAAAAAGGTTATATGGGACAGAATTATTCGGTCTAGGGTTAGGGGGTAGGCGTAGGCGACTCCCTAGACTCGTTAGTGGAGTAGGCGAAGTACGGTCCGGCATATTAGATAGTACCAGGGTACGTTCCGGTATACCGGACCGTACCCAGAGAGGGTACGTTCCGGCAGTACCCCGGGGGACATAGACCCTCTCAGCCAAAATAAACATCTTGAATCTTGAATCTTGGCTCTTGTTACTTACCCCGGATTTAGACATGTCTCCCAGATAAACATTGAGCTCTACATCTTTCATATCAATATCGCTGTCGGCTAGGTCTACTACATCCTCTTCGCTGCCAGACGATCCTGTTATTGACTCCACATTATCAACGTAAACTTTCAAATTTGACATTTTTGACGATGAAACGCCGTTGTTAAATGTCGCCATGATGCCTTCAGTACATGATTCATACGTAAAGACTTCCGCTAAAAATAATATTCAATTCAATTCAAACAAAATAAATAGCAAACATATTCTTATGACTTACAACTTTAAGACTATTATTGAAATAATAAACTTAATAAAACTAGTTAAATAAAAAGTCTCATAGTTTTGCTGTACTTTATAAGAATATCTAAATAACGCGGCCCTTATTGAAAAAGTGCTACTAGCTTCAACTTTGCGGTATTTTCAAAATGTCTGCGCCCAGCGCGTCGTTAGCTCTTGTGAGTATTTTGAGAGAAATCACGAATTTACAACCACATATTGTTATATAATTAAACAACATTATTTATTATTTACTTATGTATGTATTTTAAACAAGAAAATGTTAAACCATACATGTTAATGACCGGCGTTAAAGTTCTACTTATACACACACTGCCACTGGCACGGACGCTGAGAGGGCCTATGTCACCCGGGGTACTGCCGGAACGTACCCTGGGTACGGTCCGGTATACCGGAACGTACCCTGGTACTATCTAATATGCCGAACCGTACCTCGTCTACTCCACTAACGAGTCTAGGGAGTCGCCTACGCCTACTCCCTAACCCGAACCCTAACCCTAACCCTAATCCTAACCCTAACCATATCAAATAGTGACCAGGGTACGTTCAGGTATACCGGACCGTACTCAGGGTACGTTCCGGCAGTACCCTGGGGGACATAGACCCTATGAGCGGCACTGACAGTGACATGGCCACAACTCACAAGTTCTCTTCTCGCTTAACACTACGTGGGCGAGAGGTCCTACGCCGTGTAACAGTCGGAGAGCCTGGTCGGTTTAGCACTGACATAGCTCTAGTACTATAGCCCGCGTACAGTTGCCGCAGGGCTATTGAACATTCTATTACGAATGCTCGGGACCAACTTACTCCAGCCAGTCAGCGGGAACTATGTATTTCCACACGTGGGCAGGTTGTGTTGGTTCAATGGTTGTGGACAAAAACATTGTTGTTGTCAAGTAACTAATTAATAATAGTAATTTGTTCATCTTTCATGACAAAACTAATATTACAATCTTTTTTTATCGCTTAATTTGTTACTTGACAACAACAATGTTTTTGTCCACAACCAACCCATCCCGCCCACCCTTCCACGTGCGGAAATACATAGTTCCCGCTGACTGGCGCTACTGCAGCGCCACCAAAAATGGCCGTTTGAAGTTCGTAAATAATGTTTGTTCACAAAAAATACTGCAAGTAAACCATTTCAACGATAGTTAGAGGTTAAATTTTAGAAACAGATATAACTTAAGACATATTCACTTCGGATAAGAGGCATTAATTGCCTACCACAGACGTTTTATAGCCGCAAGTAACCGTGAATAAGTTGGTCCCGAGCATTCGTAATAGAATGTTCTATAGCCCTGTGGCAACTGTACGCGGGCTATAGTACTAGAGCTAGCACTGACAGTGTCACAGTGCCTGAGCCTGAGGCTGATCACTGCACTGAGTACCACTGGCACTGAACTGCCAAAAGTCGACTGTGCTCACGTGAATTATTCATTTATATTTGATTTTTGTGTATGGTTTAAATGTTTTTATATAGGAGCGAATTCATCGAGCATTACAGTTACCATTATATGAAAGATGCAGAGAGCTTCAGTTTATTCTGGAAGAGTGCAGTACCAAGGTATGGTGTCACCATTGCCATTGGTGGCATTGAGATTACTGAATAACGACACATAATCACATTGCAAGTATATTAAAATTTATATTTAATTATCAATAAAATAGACTAGTGATGTGGAGATGTGACAAGTTTGGATAGTGTTAAAAATATATAAATAGCTGCTTATCCTCTATTTCAGGACCTTCATGCGATTCTACCAGTTCTCACAGAGAATATATTTGGCTTCAGCAACACGCAAGGATGGGGACTAAAGAGCATATCATTGTCATGGCAACCATCAGATTTCAAGATGCTGAGGCACTTTCTATCGCCACAAGGACCGATGATTAGAATGGTCTACAGACTCCTTCTTGAGAACATTTACAAGTTTGAGTTCCCACTGCAGTGCATACCAGTGTGTGCAACATTATTTCCTATATCTATAATTAATAAGCTTATAGTGTCATCTGTTGAACCTCACATAATGTTATCATTAGTTATAACTGTCAAATATACCTTGGGCTTCATATTATGTTGGTATTCCTGTAGAGCTGCTGTAACTAATTACACCTGATTACTTGCATGATTCTCTGCAAAGTGTCATTTTTTTAAAGTGGGCATTCTTTATTGCATGCCTGCATTGCCATAATTTTCCTCCCTTTTACCATTCAATAATGACCTACATATGTACTCTTACAATCAACGAATCTATTGAATACTGATCATCACATTCTATTGCAGAACTGTCTATATCATACTAATTTTAATCCGAAGTTATAAGCTAAACTGAGCAACATCGAGAGACAAGTGTGTCTAGGTGCAAGTTTGATGTTTTTATATTAATTTCAGTGGCCCTCCCGTAGGCTGGTGGATGAGGGTGCAACACCTGTGCTATATATAAACAAGCTGCAATTCACCAACAGCGGACAACCAGCAGAATTTCTCCTGCTCAGTATCCTCTTAAGTTTTACAAGCAAATATTTTTCTTCGAGAAGGAATTTAAAAAAAATTCAAATATCAAATCCTTCAGTTTTCCTTTACTGTTATTATTAGATGCATTTGAGTATTTTATATTTCATCTGACCTACTACCTAGTGAATCCACAGCATCAGCGCATCGTATGTATTGATCTGTCTAGTCATGACAGTAGTATAATGTCAAACAAATCAGGATATAAAACATATTTAACATGACTTTAATGAAAAATCATTATAACATATATGCCCTATGTGAATAATATCTAATTTGCTTTATTTTATGTCTTAAAGAGAAACAATTTGCCCAGTTAAAGGTACATTTCTGTGGGCAGAAAAAAGTCACAGTATATACTTTATAGTCATACTATTCTGAATGTAATAGTAATATATATTCTCGAAAAAACTGCTTGCATAAGAAAGACGAATATTTCGCATTGCTCAAGCTGGAATGCTAACATACAATGAATATCTGAAACAATTGCGTTGTCTGTCGCAGAATTCATACAATTGGAACAACACTAACGAGACACTCTACATAATGCTGGTAGAAGACTACATGAACTACTTCCTGCCTGCTGAAGGCAATGGCCTTCCTCCCATAAGTGCGCTCTCCATGCAACAGCAGTTGGGAACCTCAAACACTCCCAGAACCTTCTTCAACAACTTGTAAGATGATAGTTGTTTTCTTGCTGTGGATTAGCAGTAAAGTGATAGCTATGATCGTAGTAACATTGGTGTTAGCACAATTAGACAATTTCTTGTGTGCAATTTTTTGTACTTGTGATAAAATTGAGATATTTTTCGTTCTACCTTGTTTAGTCACATGAGCCCGTTTCGTGCGGCGGGAGGCAGCCGAGACAGCTCTCCCTTCTCCCTGCGCTCCTTCATCAGCCACAGCCCACAAGCAAAGGCCACGCCCACTGGTCACATGACTAATGGAGAGCAGCAGACAGAGCTCTGGCGATCCGAGACCTTTCTTCAGGTAACCGTCTCATCCCTATTTCATTCACAGAAATTATTCACGCCAATGAAGCAAGGTTTCACATAGTATCATGATAATTAATATTAGGAAGACATAAGGCATAATCTTCTGTACGTGTGAAAGCAACATTCCTCCACTGTTTAATTTTAGATTGTGACGGAGGTGTGGCTGAACCAGAATTCACTTGATATGATGCACAGAAGACCCTTCTCTCCCACCTGTGTGACAGCAAACACAGTAAGTGTATGTTACACATATCACACCCGCTACTGTAAGTAGCTACATATGGACATGTATTTAGTGTTGGATTTTGATAGTCACACATGTAGAGGAATTTTATTATACTTGGTTCTCATTCTTTACCATATCAGGTTTACCTCGGCGAGATCCCATCGCATCTGTAGGTTTATAAATCCTTCTCATAGATTCGTACTTTAAAATAACTGAAAACATGATTGTCGCAGGTAAGTTATACAACGTTGATAGCGTGATTGTGACTTAGGTGGCGCTATGCATTACGTGCATGTCGTAAAACAATATGTTGTACTTGCAGCCATATTCTGCGAGCATCAGTTACAGAATGCACCCAGAGTTTAGTTGGTCGAGTTACTTACGTGACCCCATGATGACAGGCGTAAGTTAGGCGTCAACAGCGCCACCTACTGCACAACGTTGTAGTCAACAGCCATCTTTCTCTAAGAGGCTTGGCTGTGTCGGACTTTCTTGGTTGGAGTCTTTGTCATAGAGAGACGTCGTTGTCGCTTTCTTAATCGGCTTAGCTTTTATATTCAACATGCGCAGCCGCTGTGCAGATCCCTGCCTCTGAAATTAACACTTTCTGAAATCAATTGTTAATCAATATGATTTAGCTGTGAGTGGTGTGTCATTGCGTCCCGTTGGTGGTTTGGGATCTTACGTGTTGGTGAAATGTAATAGCTGGTTGTATCGTGGTCGCTATATGATATCAATTTATCTACCAGTGATTGGCTTGCGCTTAAGGGGTGGCAGAGGTCGCATTATAATGGCTCATGTTGCTCTATGTGTGATCGCTTCTGCATTAGATTTAAATAGTAGTTGTACTAAAATATAGGAGAATAATATTGTGTTTCTAGGTTGCCGTGTTTAATGTCTGTTTAAATTTTAAATGAATTTTCAGCTTTGCCTGTGTTTCCATATGGTTCTTTTGCTAACCACGCTTGTATTTACTACTATATTTATAGCAGTAATTATATACTATAGTATGTACATAAGTATATACTGTTGTTGTTGTTTTCGGTTTCTTTATTTTATACTGGACTCAAGGGTTTAAATCCACATCAGTGGAAACCCACTCCAGGTACTATAGTATATATATAAGTATATAATATATACATATATATTATAATTACATTGGGTAGTGTACATTTAGAATATCTGCCAATCACAAGCATATATTACAAAATAATGCAAACTGATATTTAAATGAATGTTTCGAAAATTTAAAAAAATTGTAAGCAATTCTGTGACAGTTTCTTCCTAGTTAAATATAGCTAGCATGATGCGGGAGATGTGCTCACTGTGATTACATAACATTGCACAGCCTTGTGATGTATCAGTATATCTTCACTCTCTCTCTCTCTCTCTCTCTCTCTCTCTCTCCATCACTGTGTATGTGTCGTAACGTGCGTCTGACATCGTGTCTGCATTACAGGAGAACTTTCTGCCGAGTCAAGATCACGTGAAGGTTGTACGCATGCTCGTAAAATACCTGCACTACTTCTCTGGTAGTGGCAGACCGGACATCACCTCCCCTGGCCACCACTGCCACGTGGGCAGCTGGAGCCACTTCAAAAAGTAAAGAACCTTCTGGTGGCAGTCTATAACCTACTGTTGAGTACTGACAAAAGAGTTAGGGAGTCACACGTGGCATCAGTTTAGTGAATGGTTATGTGAGAGTCAGGTTATTTCCACCGTTGAAGGTGTATCGAAATAATTTTCATTTGGTTTTTGTTGTCATAGTCTTACTTGTTACTTCAGCGAACTAGCAATGCCCAGGTTACCCTAAAAATATTCCTCTTATTTGATGTAATTGCCCACTCAGAATCACGTCTGTGTTGTGTTTTGTTCGGCAGGTCAGCTGTTAATCAGATTGTGCAGAAGAAGCTGTATTCATTCCTGAAGCATGCCTTCCTCCGGTGGCCTCTCGACTATTCCTTCAGACTGGTAAGATCGTGTTGCACCAAGCTCTAATAGTGATTCTCATTTCAGACCAACCTCATTCTACTCACCACTCTTAAAATTATTGTTTTACCAATTAATAGGATATATATGTGGCAACGCTAAATGCTCAACATTACACAATTGCAAAAGTAATCAGCTTGGCCAAACCACTCCCTAAATCCTACTGAATTACCGTGAGCAGATAGTCATTTGAAGATTTGAAAAAAATTTTGTTTGCCCTCACCCTACCCAGGCTGAAAAGTTTGGGTAGGTAGGTTGGCTATTTTTTTGAGGGCGGGGTCTTTTTAGCTCATCTGACGTAGTCAGATGCAGCTTGTAGAATTGCATGATTGTCCGTCCGGCCGTCCGTGCGTCAACAGTTGGGCACAAATCTTAACCGCTCGACGTACGGTCACGATATTCGGGACGTGGGGGGGATCGTGAAAAGGACTCGGGATGATCAATTTGGGGGGTCAAGGGTCAAAGGTCAAGATGTGTAAACGGAGGGGGAATATTTTCCCCTTAACTTAAGGTATAGGAGGAAATACGGAATTGCGGCAAAAATCTGAACGGCTCGACCTATGCTCTTAATATTCGGTGTATAGTGTGATGGGCAGGAAACCCATCACCAGTGCGAAATTTGAGATCACAGGTCAAAGGGCAGGGGGGAAAGGTCAGATAAAAATTCTAAGATTCTAGTCAGTATGCACGCCATCTATCGGAACAGAGTGAGAAGAATGTACCGGCAGGGTAGGTCAAATGTATATTGCGCTCAAAAGTGCAGAAAGAATTACTTTCTTAACTTCAGTTTAACCAATCTAGAGATAATTAATTGCAGAAATGAATCGTCAAACCTACCAATGAAAATTTGCCAGTTTTGTACTGTCCTTGGCATGGCTCTCTCCGTCGACGTTACAGTAGTGTGCAATGTCGGGATATGGTGGAGCATGGCTTGTGGACACTGCAGAGCCTGATGGTTGACTGTCAGTCGAAATGTGTTGATCCTCTTGACATTGAGGAAATCTGTACGTTATACGTGCGTCTGCCTTACCTCAGCCCGCCATCTTCGTCTAAAGTTTGGACGCCGCGCGGCGAAATCGGAATGTACATTTCAATCGATGACGTAACTGATACAGTAGTGCGCTGCGTGGTTGTTATTTGTTTATAAACAATTTAGTCTGACTGACTCTCTCCCTATCTCTCCTCTCGCCCGCTTTCTCTCTCTCTCTCTCTCGCCCCCTCTCTCTCTCTCTTCCTCTCTCTGCAATAAAAAAAACGTTTGCTGAAATGATGTGTACGCAACTGCGTATCTGCGCCTAACAAAGGTGTCACTACGCACGACTTAAATGTTACATTTATAACCGTAGCAACAGACCTCAGATGAGCCCAGACGCTCTGCGGCTCTTGTTACAAATTCAGCATGGTGTCTACATGCTCGGGTGTGCTTGTGTGGAGATACCTTTTATGTTGAATGTTTGTTTTGCTCAGTACATATAATGTATTGCCTACAGATTTATATAATGTACAGTGATACAATTTGTAAAAAAAAAGAATGGGAAAGATCAATAAAAAATTTTGAGTCAGCCCCTTTTTGGCGGGTCGGTCGGGTGAGGGCAAACAAACAATATTTTTATTATGGCCTAATTCGTAGGTGTTGGAGACGTGGCTCAGCTACATACAGCCGTGGCGTTACCAGGGTGCTGGAGGCTCACCCACACATGGCAAGGAGGGTGGAGGAGGAGACCGGACTGTCAACCAGCAATGGTACGAATGTAGCAACGCTCGCACACTCACATCAGAAATAACACGATCAGACGAACCAAATATGCATGAAATTTTCAAGTGTAATGATTTATTACACACGTGAAAGACAAAAAAAAAGTATATTTACAACAGCATTCGTTCGATGACCAAGTATATCAAATCACCAGACGAGTCATCAGGGGCTAAAAATAGGGCAAGTCTGAGGTCCGGGACCTGCCGATTTCATGCTCGGACCTTCGCAATTTCCAAGCAGTGTATCAATAATTCATTTACAGTACTCGACTGTCATCAAATAAAACATCATTAAACCGTTGAAAATTGTGAAGAAATAAAGCGAAAGTAGATCGATTTTTTGGTCACTGTCGACATCTAGTATCATATTTAATATTCACGATGAAACATACCAAGTGTAAGAGTCAAATTTACTGAAAATCTGATCGAAATTACATGTACTGATAGGGCTACAACGTTAGTAGCATGGTTGTTTGTAACGGAAGTTAACGCGGATGCGCGCAGTTTCAGCATAAACTTGGCGCTCGTGCGAGTTACTCAGAATGCCTGCAGACGACACATGTATTGTATCAAACAAGGGCAAACATGAGTTTGTTTATGTTTGGTTTTATATAAAAAAAATGGACACACTGTTACCAAACGATCTATTAGCCAAACAAACGTTACATATTCGGACCTTCCTAAAATATTGCTGAAAAGTCCCGTGCCTGCGGGCAAAAACCACTATTTTCAGCCTCTGGTCATGTGCATGTCTTCTCATCTTAAATTCATGGACTCACAATCTTCACAATAACACAGATTTTGCAGTATAATATATTTATGCTCCAATAATGATAATTTTTCTATACAATTTCATGATAATGTAATTAAATAAATCAAGTGAGCATACAAGCACATCACAAATAACATCATAATCTTGCAGGATGCCTAAGGACTTCTACCTCAGTGATGCCCTCTAAAAATACATGTCACAAAAGGTCACATGACAGGTCAAGTAGATCACATATAGCATGATAGCAGGTTATGTTTGTCACATGCCAGGCCAATCAGCAGATCACATAGTTCATGGTTGTCACAGGTCAATGGACTAGACGGGTAGCTCACATAGCAGGTCACCTTGAAGGTTGCCTGGTCCATGACATGAGTCACCTTGGTAGGTCACATGCCAGATGACGTTTTTAGTTTCATAGCAGGTCAATGCTGGTCACATAGGTCACTTGTCAGGTAAGATAGGGAACCTGTTGGGTCACTTGGGTGACGTGACAGGTCAGGTAGAAGACCTACAAGGTCATCATTAGTCCAGCTGACAACCCCCACCACCACCATCACACACACTCATTCTCTCTCTCTCTTCCTGTGACACAGGCAGCTGTTCGTGACGGACAACCTACTGTACTTCACCGTGATGTTCCAAGCGTTTCTGCCGCGTGTGTTCCGAACAGACCTCAGCTGCCCGAGGAATGCCTACATGCTGTTCCGGGTCACCAAGGTGTTCTCTCAGACCAACCTCAACATTATGATCCAACAAGGTAAGGTGTCGTCTACCCTACACCACTAAATTCACAGCACCCATTTTTTGTTTTGCGCTTAAAATGTACTTCTAAGTGTGTTTTTTAGCTCCCCTTGACATCGTCAAGATGAGCTATTGACATGGGGTGTCGTCCGTCCGTCAACATTTGGCTACGGTCAATGATAATTCAAGAACCGTTTGACCCACATGTTTCAAATTGCATATAGTTGTTACTCCTATGGGAGAGGTTTGTACGTCCTATTTTGGAGCATGCCAGTCGACCTACATTTGAGCCACGTCCACTTTTTGGCAAAAATGGAAATGGCCATAAGTTAATTCAGGTTCAACGCATTTTGCTCATTTCTAGTATGTGAATGAATAAGGACTGGCCCCAAAACATATCACACGGGTTTTGATATTTTTTTTAAATTATGCAAATTACGTAGATTTAATTAGCAATTTCACTATGCATTTCAGTGTCTGCCTACGGTCAACGATAACTCAAGAACCGTTTGACCCACATGTTTCAAATTGAATACAGTTGTTACTCGTATGGGAGAGATTTGAACTTCGTATTTTGGAGCACGCCAGTCGACCTACTTTCGAGCCACGCCCACTTTTTGGCAAAAATAAAAATGGCCATCTAAATTCATTCGATTTTGTTAAATTTTGGAATGTGAATGTGTAAGGCTAGCCCCAAAACAGTTGTTACTCCTATGGGAGAGATGACAACGTCCTATTACGTTTATTTCGTCTAACTGGTCAACAACTCTACAATCATACCTATATACATGTAATATTGGGTTTTAGATTCTTCGTTACAGTAATTTGACTGGAATATTTTATTGTTTTTATTTGCGCGATATTCGAAAACCAAAATGGCCATCATTTAGGCGTAGCGCCATCTCTCATCAAGATTTCAGACTTTCAGATCTGAAACATTTATTTTCGCATCAAAACTTATGCATATATCATTATCAAGAGTATATAATGGGAGATATGCTATATAATGGGAGTTCTCCCATATATACTCTTGCTTTATATATCCCCCCTCCCTCTTTTATCACACCCAAGGTGAGCTACAGTGTCATTGACACTTTCATTTATCGAATTCGTCCTTTATGCACGAAGTGAAACTGATTTACGAATTTACTATGTGTAATCACTCTGGTCTTTAGTTTATGTGCTGTGGGAACGAGAGTCATGGTAGCGGGGCAGCAAGGAGGCACGGTTGCGATGAGCATGCAGTAGTGGCGTGGCGGGAACACGCGTGTCTCACAGGAGCTGGTGTTCATTCCAGCACTCCGGCCGCGTCGCTGGGTGACACAGGTGCACGTCGCATCTCGCACACTTGTACCTGCTCTCGTGTGGCCGTGGTTTCTTAGCCTGCAAACGCCATAAACGCTGCTATATACACTATATTAACCACGTATTAACACCGTCACAAACACTCTCCAACGAACACCACTACAAACACCACCATAACATTGCAAACATTATGTAGTTGTTTGCCGTGAATTGTTCTGCTCACTGCGACTAAGTTACCTGCATTTTGCCAATCACTTGCATCTATCTAAACCATACGTAAAATCACATACCGAACGTAAATTGCAAAAGCACAAAAACGAGCTCCCTGAGCTTAAAGGCTCACAATGCGCATCCAAACGCTAATTTCTCCAGTACTAGACTAGCAAATACTTCGTGTCATGCATAATCATACTACCTTATGGCAAAATAAACTCTAGTTCCTCCCATTTCACTGCGCGTTGTCTTATAAAAGGTATTTTGAAAATACCTCCAATGTTGTTGAAATTCTCCGATGTTGTTGACAGTTTCCCCAATCCCCGAGCAACCGTACAGCGGTACGGGCGCAGCAAAGATAAAAACATGTGACGTCACGTCACCACTTCGAGGCTATTTTGTTTGGCAAACAGTCGGCGTTTGCGCCAGAATGCCAGTTTTCTCACCTCTTTCTTGTGGGTTTTAAGCAAACGCGCAGTGAAATGGGAGCAACTAGAGTTTATTTTGTCATAAGGTAGTGTGATTATGCATGACACGAAGTATTTGCTAGTCTAGTACTGGAGAAATTAGCGTTTGGATGCGCATTGTGAGCCTTTAAGCCTGTGCTCCATTTATCTTTCGGGGTCCTACAAGGCTGTAGCCTGACCTGCGTGTTCCTGTTGTTCCTACGACACTGTACGCATTCCCTCTTGGTCGTGCTGTGCTCCAACTTGTGGATGTTCACGTTGCGTCGCCGCCTAGTGGGTGCTTGCGAGCTGGTCTCACCGATGGCGCCCTCTGGCTTTGGGTAGAAAGCTCGTTTTTTCCGTTGTCGGCCCTGAAACAGGATTGCTTCGGTCAGGGAAAACCGACGCAAGTTGGAGCACCAAGGGAAACATTTCCTTCAGAGAAAGTGGCACCGTTTGAAGCAAACTTACTTTTTATCCACGATTTTTATGAAAGGTAGGGAGAAATTTGTGGACGACAAGTAATTTATGGGCAGAGCACAGAGGCAAACTACGTATGGCAGCCATGGCGGCTTATTTTCCTGTATGTCACACAGTTGTCAAGGCACCACAGAAGCTAGTATAAGGTGGGCAACTACCTGTGGCACCGGGGTGAAATTGAAACTTTGCAAGGATAACCTGGAAGCCACCAATCAGCTGGTGGGCGAGTTTGCGACGAAACGTGAGCTGGTCAAGGTCGGTGATAAGCGCGACGTTCAATTGTTTTCGGGTGCTGAACTCCTTCCAGTTGATAAATGCGTTGGTGATCGATTGGTTTGCCTTGTAGTTGAACAGAAACCTAGAGTGGGTGACGGTATGGCTTGTAAACAGTGTAAATAACTCATTACATCATTATCACTAATTATATTAATGATATATAGTGTGAGCGGTATGAGTGTGGTGGGCAGAACAAACATAATTGACACGTGCACCAGTTTATCTCATAAAATACATCAGTCTCTGAAATAAACTAGTTGCTAACCCCTTTGTCGGTATAGAAATAATCACGACATACATTTCAATCAACCCACAAACACATTAAAATCATTTGAGATGATGAAAAATGATCCAATCTTCCAAATGACAATTAATAACCATGCCGTCCAACAGATGGCGGGAGCATCTGCATGACGACCTCACCTGTGTAGCTTCTTTGAGGGTTTCCCGAAGCTGAAGCAGGAGCGCATGAGGTCTGCGAGCTCCATGCTCTTCGTGAAATCCTGGAACAGCTTTACGTTTACCGGCACTGGGATGGTCTTCGGCTCGAGCGTGCCGTTCTCTTGTCTCACGCGACGCTTCGTCGTCGCGGCCTTGGACGACGGGTTTGTGACGGTGGACAGGATGCACAGCTGCAGCAGACGACACAAACACACATTGTTATGCGTGTTACATAGGTTGTGTGCGGGTCATACTACAGGTATTGTACGGCAGGAGTTTCAGCACACGCCAAAACGTGTTTATAGGTGATGTACGGGTGGTTTACAGGTAGTATAAACGTATTTTGCCGTGAAGGCAGTGCCGCTTCTCAGGCTGGTAAACTGGTACATTGTACCAGGGTTTCTGATGTCTCTGTAGACGAGTTGCCACATCCAGGGGCACAGGCCGGTGCCGTTGGATGCACTACAAATTACCTGATTTCCAAAAACATTGTTCCGAACTCTTATAAGATTACCTGAAATATATTTTACGAGTGTTATACGTGTGACGTACAAGTGATATAAAGGAATCGTGCAGACTATACATGTGTTGCATGGATGGGACTTCAGCAGGTGGTGGTATGTGTTTGCACATGTTGTACAGGTTTCTGCTCGTAGCGTTGGTGAATGATCTGTTTCACGCGAATACAACTGCAAACCTTTTTCTTGTCCAGCCACGCTGTGGCCAGCACCGGTCCGTCCTGACGATGGACAGCCTGTCCCGGAATCATGTCCTTTGGTTCTAGGTGCTTAAGGTCATGGGGAAGGTCATCCTTGGCAATACCACACCCATATGTGTTGCGCGTGAAGAGAAAGTCAAAGAACTGACTTGTCACCGTGATGTTATCGAAGTACACCTGAGGAAGTGACACATGCTTTTAAGATTTCATTTAAAAATTTTTATAATTCTTAATTAAAGACTTCTTACTGGTGACTAGTTCATAGAAATCTTCTCATATGATGTACTGTTGGCATCAGAAATGCCAATTAGTGGATTTTGGATGTGTACGTTGTAAGTCCCCATCAGTAGTCTATGAAACAAATCTCCTTGAATCCTTGACCCTCACCCTGTGTCCAGCCCCGTAGAAGCTCTTCAGTAGCACATCTGCTATCTGACATTGGACGTTGTTGCCACGGTAATGAGGCTGGCCTTCCACTGTCCCCATCTCCTTGTTGGAGTAATGCACCTCATCGAGGTAGATGTATCCAGTCATGGGGTCGGTGAGCGAGTAGACCTGAAAAACAGGGTCAGTGCGTGAGAGCACCTGATACATAGGGTAAGCGTGTAAGTGCACTTGGGTCAGTGAGTTAGAACCCCTGCAAGGGTCATGACTTCTCGTGACGACGATAGCGGCCCGTATCTCGCGGTCACTGATGTTAAGTTAATGATACTTTGTCAGCAGGACCAACCCATAAACATGCTTTCTGTGGCATGCTCCTGGGTATCTCCAGGCAAATGTATCAGGTTTCATGTCCCTTGTGCCACCTATTCACAATTGGAATAGGATGGCGAATATTTTTGGAAATAACAAATTGTGTATATCGTTTAAATATTCTCTGAAGGGGGTCTATTAAATAACAGTACAATATGTCCACAAAAGTAGAGTCCGACAGCATTATACAACAGTAATTGCAGACGTGATAGTGTTTGTACCCGATGACCTGACTTGATCCCAGAAGAGCATTTAGAATGTGTAAGCACTTTGAGTGGCCTTCTTCCCTTGAATCCAATAATGGACTCTTCCACGGCAATCTCTGCTCCTGGGTTTCTGGCGCACCTGAGAGAGATAATAGAAGAATAAACAATCCAAGCAGCAAGCCAGAGTTAGGCCCATCTACTGCGCCACTGTCAATCCACAATGCTATAAGGTTTTGAAATAAATAAAACAATTAAGTTGGAAAAATTTAGCACGCATGTATTTTCTGGCTCACGACTCGCCGCAACCAACAAACAGTTACCGATTCCGAACAGATGCCCAGCAAAATCAACATTTGCGTCCAAGCATATGGTGGCATCAAGTGCTCCCTCCCGCCTACCTCGAGTTCCTGTTGATTCGCTCGACCACCGCCTTCACACACACGAGAGGGTCCTGCTTCTCTGCCTCCTTCTGCCTCCGCAACGCCTCTGAGCCAGGCCTCGCGTAGGGGTGGTCCGAGTACGACAGGTACTTCATTATCTGCTTGTACCGTGCGCGACTCATCGTCTTGCTGATCAGTTGGTTTCCAAGGTCGTCGTCGGTCGACCAGTAGTGGATCACGTGTGGTTGTTTGTTGTAACCCATGACGATGAGAATGCCCAGAAACGCTTTCATTTCGGCAACGGTCACCGGGTACCATTTCGTTTTGGTTTCTTTCGGGTTTTCCCAGCGGCGCTGTTGCGCGTATCGGTTCGTGGCGCGGACTAGGTACGATATCAGTTGAACGTCGAATATCTGGTAGAAATAGTCGATTTCCTTCGCGTCCGAACCGAGGGGGAAGGCGGGTCCGACTTGCATGAGGCAGTTGAATGGTTTCGGCTCCCATGAGACTAGCTGAGACTTCCACGTCCGCCATTCTTGAAGATCGCTGTTTTCCGCGTACAAGCGCCGCTGCGAGAGCATGTTGTTGTGATCGCTATCGCTCGTCTCCATCTGTCGCTGACCGTACATGTGATCCTGTGCAAAGCTTCCGTCCGCTCCGGGTCCTTGAACGTAGCTACACGAGGCGTTCTCCCCATACTGTACATTTATATCCATTTTAAATGCCGATACGCCTAATATTTCTGAGTGTGGCTACTCGGTGTGGCAGCTGGCAGCAAATGGCGGGTTATGGCGTGCTGCGGCGGGTGGCTGGGTAACGCGAAAACCAGAGTCGGCACAACGTACGCCTATAGCCATGTGGTCACAAGAGGTTGTGCCACATGTAATCAGGAGTGGATAATAGGTATTCCCTATTATCTACTCCTGATGTAATAGCAGTGTATAACATCAGGGGTTAATAATGACAAAAAAAATTGCCATTATTAACCCCTGATAATATGTGTGCAGTATAAATAAATATATATATAAATATATACATATATATATATACTGCACACATATTATACACTGCTATATTATATAGTGTATGAAAGATAATATATTCGATAAAGCTTGGAAAAGTACACACACTGTAATAAAACAAATAAGGGTAATATATCATAAATAAATATGGTTCTAATGTAGCAGATGGTGAGTGTACTTACTACAAATTAAACGAATGAAATATTTATATAATTAAATGATTCTGATATTTAACAGACTAGAAAACCAGGGTTGCCCATCTTCCGTTGTCAGTACCATGAGGCTATGGAATTTTTGCAGCGGAGGGAGCGTTGTGCGACGCCAGCCACAGCCTGCGACATGGCGGATACTCACCCGGTTACCTGGGCAGCCCTGTGGCGGCCGGACACGCCGGCACAGCCGCTGCACTGCGCATGCAGTTCTCTGAACTCGAAGGTCACGGCTTCCAGTACCAGCCCCTGTTTTCGCCAGAGTGCAGCGACATGGTATGCATTCCTGGGGAGGAGCAAGCTTGAATGTGTGAGGGCAGAAGAGAGAGGAGAGCAGGAGATGAGAGTGGATATAAGTAAAAAGAGGGTGGGTGCATCAATAGAATGAAATAGTGTGTGTGTGGGGGGGGGAACTAAGGAGAAGAAATAGGGGTATATGGAAGGATGAGGTAGCTGGGGAATAATACGGAACCAAGACGCTAGTATTTACGAATAAATCAGTAGTCAAGCATCACAAGCATCGACTCTGCTCGCTAGTGCAATGCACAGGGAGGGATAATTATGCCATGAAGGCATGAGCAGCCACTCACTGCAGCCTCCACTTTGTTATGTATACATAGATACAACAGCTGCTGGATAACATTCAGCAGGCACGAGCTGCAAACGAACAAGCTGCTGTAGCCTATCAGAAGTCACAGAACCAATCGTGGCTCACGTGGCTTTTCTCCGACAACGGTTACTACGATGACTTCTCTCCGAACGAGGCGAAGAGGACGGATGTTCACTTGGCGCACGCCGCGGAACACCTCTGCACGATGTTTAACGTAGGTTCCGTTATTCTACCCGTAGCTGTACAACCAGCATTGTCCTATCACTCGCAATAAGTGTACGTAGTGAATACATGTGCTATTGTTTCACGTTGAAGGTTGAGAATGACTCGGCACGACACAGGCGCGTGGCATGGGGGTCGAGCACAGTGGAAAATGCGCCAAGCACCCCAGGAAGAAGTGGCGCCCTCTATCCCGACTGCATTTATGGCCAGCAGGGGGCGCAGTTGACGCCACTTGGTCGACATCAGGTACCGTGTAAACCTCCACACAGAGTACTCAGCGTCATTTAAATTTAAGTACATTTAGAGGATGCACACTTGTTTATCCCGCATCAGGCTACTGTTATCCGAGAAGGCGATGACGACTTCGCAGCGTTCTCTTCTTCTAAACGCACATTTACGTGTTGCGCCGCAGCTCATGAACGGCCTGCGGAGATTCGATATCACGTTCCGCGGCGATCCAGACCTGCAGCCAATCAGGAGCTTCGAGTGCGCGGCACTGGTCCGTCAGCTACATAGGCTCGCCACCTCTATCAACAGCAAGGTGAGATTAATATCCACAATGCAACGCAACCTAAAAAAATGCTATGATGAGTTATTGTTTGTCCTGACCTGGTAAACCTGTTAACCTAGAAGCATTTTGCTATCTGATACCCACAACAAGCACCCATTAACAATCATCATAAACACACACACACACACACACACACACACACACACACACACATATATATATATACACACGCATGAACAATTGAACATAGACACACACATATATACACACGCACGTATACACGCACACACACGTACATACATACGGAGGGCGACACTTCATCCTGGCATGCTGCTCCACACGGTACATGCACACTAGCAATTTATCTACTTATTAATCTTTCACATACTAATTACGTATTATTATGTATGAAATGATGATCTGATGTGCCAATGAATTCAAAATCACATATATAGATGACGATACTAAGTCTAATGCAAATCTCTAGACGCAGCGTAAATAACTCCTCGCGGATTTCACGCGGTTCCCATCGAGCAGTTACGTACGCAGGGCGTGTGCGAGTCGTATACGATCGTTATATACAGGGTTACGTGTCACTCTCGACTTGTTGCCTCTCCTTCAGTACGGACTGGAGATCGCGCGACTCTACGAGAGCGAGGAGTTCTCCGCCCGCGTCGCCAAGCAGTTCCTGCTGCCGCCGACGTCCGCCGCTACCCTGCATCCGGGATCTCCGCCGCCGCTGCAGGCCCTGCCCGCGCGCCTCAGCATGCGCTACCTCGGCAGCTATCGCAGCATGGGGTATGCGGGGGTGCTGGCGCTGGCAGCGTACGTGTGGGGACTCGGGCCCGTCACCTACGCCCTGCTGCTGGTCTTCCTCGCGCTCTGCTACGGAGTTGTCGGCGCCATCGTCACGAGGTCGGTCACCAGGGCAAAACAGCAGTAAAGCGCCACCTGGTGCCAACATAGCAAGGCCGGACACCAGGGCAAAACAGCAGTAAAGCGCCACCTGGTGCCAACATAGCAAGGCCGGACACCAGGGCAGTACAGCAGTGAATCGCCACCTGGTGGCACCATAATAATGTTTGCCACCAGGGCAAAATAGCAGTAATTTACCACCAGGTACTATTTAGTGATATCGTCAGCCAAGAATCACCAGTAAAGTGACACCACATAACAACGTCAGCCACCGTGGCAAAACAGCAGCAGGTAGTCAGCTGGGTACACCCCGTGACAGAATTACAAGCTTATCTGCTGCTGGCTGGGTGATCACTAGACGTGATGCGGCCATGATGCCGAGGCGCGTCGAGGATTGACACTGTGTCTTCCAATCACAGCCTACGCTTCACCAGACTTTGATATTTTTAAATATGGGGACCCATTGGACCACCAAATCGCCGATCTCAGGAACTAGGGCATTCTGCTATGTTAGAACGGTTTCCTACGATAGAGTTTGCCACAAATACGAAAATAACACGCTGCTTAGCTCACTGCGCTACATCCTTCTGTTGCATTTTTGCATCTCCGTAATCAGAATAAGCCCTGCCTTCTTCGTTGATGGACATGAATGGGGTGTCACCGACATGACCAGTTACTGTACCTACTGTCTTTTGCCAGCCTGTTTACTTTTTATAAATAATGAAATGCCCGGCCGATGCATTTCGCACCGAAGTGGAAAATTTTCGGCATTTTCACTCGCTGTCGGAAGTGAACGAGTGCGTCATTCATTGAACATTGAAGTTTTTCTTAAAATTAAATAATTCCGAAAATCCCTAACCGCGCTACTCGATTGTTTTAGCCAATGAACGTAGCTGTGTGTGTGATGTCTTGCCCGCGCGCTTTATGCTTGGCTTAGCGGGCCTCGATATCGGAGGCAGGCACCTCGCAACACGCGTTTGTTTACATATAGCTTTGTGACGTACGGTGTTCGGGAGTTCTGCGATGATAACCTCGTAATTTCTCAGCATTTCTTAAGGTGCATGGAACATTTTACCAATTTAGTGGTGTCAGTTAGTCACGGATATGTCACAGTAAGTACTAACCGTATATGTTTCACATACGTTCACCTATTTTGCACACAGGCGGTCGATCATTGTGAAAAATTGTGTGAATATTTATTTTTATTGAGACGTTCCAAGTGCCTGTGCTTTCAACAGTCTTGTACGTCAATGCACGTGCGTCAAGAGCCACAAAATCGACACAATTTCATCTCTGTTATTGTTGACGCCTGAATGCGTGATTTTGAGCAGAATTGATCAGGGAGGGGGTGCATGTAAGAGGGAGACATTTTCTTTGGGGTTCCGAAAAACACAATTCCACTTGACAATTTCATGGGCCATTTCAATTTGAAATTCAAAGGTCTGTATATTGCTCTTATTTAGCCGCCGATAGTTCTTATTTAGAACAAAGTCTTTATTGTTATCTTCTAAAACTACAGGCCATCCGCTGACCGCTGTGGAGACGTGCGCCGGGCCTCGAATTTGGCACACGTCTCCACTGCGGACAGCGCTCCATACTTGAACATCCCCGCGGTCGCGTGCGCATATCCCGCGGAACTGCGCGTCTTATCCGCACACAGCGCTCAGGATCAACAGCAAAGCTGTTCCACGCAATCTTGTATCATGTCTCTCTGGATGGCAACACGACTGCGAGGAGGGTGGTTAGTGTGACCGTATTTTGCAAGCGTGTAATCGTGATTGGGTTGAACTTGTCTTGTGTGATATGTAAGTTCAAGGAATCTGATGTCTATTAAAAAAAGACGTCACTCGATATACTCTTAGAGTAACTTCCACATTTATTTGTCATGTTTCTTTTGACAAAACACTGACAGTCAAGCAGATGTACCTTATTTTTGTGAATGATTTTGTAAAGTAAAATAAGCATAATTTATAAACAACCTTTTCTGCAACTAATATGATTTTGTACATCAACACAATTGTGGCAAAATGTTTTATGCAACTGTAAACACAAGAAATGATATTTAACCTGCCACTAAATATATCCATTAAATATAGGACATGACGAGAAGAAGGCTTTACAGATTAAAATTCTTCCTTGTGTTACAAAGATGTTCTACATTTTGAACAAACTTAAACTATGCACTTAAACTATGCATCACTAATACATCACATTAGATCTTCACAATTATATACAATGCCTCTCACTTCGCTCTTAACAATGACCACGTACTATTGTATATGATAAGGACGTGATTTTAATAGTAGCAACAGTGTAACGTTCGCAACTCAGCAGATGCATGTGCCCCCTGGTGAGATACAAATTAAGCCTTTGGACTAAAACCTGTTCGGCAGAGCATTCACTATATACAGCATGTAGAACTATCGCCCAATCACAGGATGTAACACCGATGATGTCATAATGGCAGACGTTCATTGCTTCAGCAGCATGGTCCTGAAGTCTTGGTTGCTAAGGGAGCTCTTCCCCTCTCCCTTTGCCGTCTCCACGTCGCCAGAACCCGCTAGTTTCATCTTGACATCGGCGTCCTCTGCTGGCTGTGTGGCCTGCTTTGGTTCTGGTTTACGCTTCAGGGATCTTGGCACCAAGCCAAGACTAATCTGTGTGCGAGCCTTGCCTCGACTGCAACGGCACACCACCATAAAATATGGACTGTTAATCAAGCTGATAGCAGTTATCAAACGTGTGTGGGTGTGCGTGCACGAGTGTGGGTCCATATTGCAGTAACATCACTTTAATAACATGACAAACATTCGACAACGATATACACAAGGATTGCTCAACGGGCAAGCATGGATAAAATGTTTGTGAGAAATGCAAACCTTCCATGTTCCTCTTTTGGGGCACCACCAAGAGAGGGCACAAACGATGTGGTAGTGCTGCCGTCACCTTCACCAGTCTTTGATTTTCTCACAGGCGGGTTGCTAATGGAAACTGAGATGCTGTGATCTCCGATCTGCAGTCCGTCTAGCTTGAGCACGGCTTCAGAAGCATTTTTCTATGTGCAGGAAAAAGTAAACAAAAACAAAAATATGAAACGTTAGTTATTTCCCCTTTATGTTGTTAAAATTATTATTGTGTAAAGTATGAGGTATTTTGTGTTGCAGATTTTGTCAAATCTACACGAATCTTTTCACAAGGTTATGCTGTGTATGAGTTTTAAGCATACAAAAGATGTCAGCTGATTGAGAAATAACAAAAAGCATGTAAATAAGATTTTAACACCTGATCCTCAAATTCCACATAGGCAAGTCCCTTTGGTCTCCCGCTCTTATATGTGACCATCCGTATATCCTTTAGCTTGCCGTGTTCAGAGAATATTTTCTCCAGGGCATCATGCGTAACATCGAATGGAAGATTCTTCACAAACAACTTGTTTCGCTCCACGCCAGACGACTGGAACTGAAATACAATTCACAAGTCGTGAACGCTTCAATCAGTTCGTCCCACTATCGTTAATCCTAGCACAAGGTGGCAGCACTAACCTAGCCACTGTGGATGGTATGTAAAGTCGGTAACAGCAGTTATAGATTAGTGTTAGATTAGGGTTAGGATTTATGGTTAGGGTTATGAATAGGGCCACAGTTAGGGTTCTGTTAGATTTCAGATATGCCTGTTATGTACTCTAGTCATATACTAACAGTTTTAGTTGCAACATCACTCAAACTGTAGTCTGAGCACGACGGTGACCATTTTGAGGCATACCACGGACTTTGCAGGGCCTACTACAGACGTTTGCAACGTCCAATGGACCCAGGTGGAGCCCACCGTGGACTGTATACGCTGTATATTTCGCGGTGGTTTAATTTTCGTGAATTTCGCGAACGCGTTCCCGAAATAATACCGAATATTTCATAATTCACCGACCGTGAAATTAACCACTCGCGAAATTGTGCGTCAAGTCTGAATTCGCGAAAATATCTGTACGTGAAAAATATGGCGTATACAGTACGTGTTAGGCCTACCTTGAAGTGAGCAGGCTGCTTGTCTTTCTTGTCCTCGCACGGCGACACGTACATCGGGCGTCCGTCGACGTGCGTGCGATCGAGCGCGAGCGCCGGTGCGCGCGAGTCCGCCGTGCGGAAGTACACGTAGCCGAAGCCACGCGAACGCCCGGCCGCGTTCCTCACGATGCGCACGCCCACCATGTGTCCCACCTGCAACGCAGAGTGAGGGGCATAGTCACACGGACACGCACGCCTGCGATTCATCCACCAAAGTGTAGCACATCGCACAGGTTTCCTCTAGCACGACTGTCGTATATACGACCAGGGAAATATCCCCTGCCGAGAAAGGGACTGCCTTCCTGGATTTCCCAAAATTTACATTACATGCCCCGTAAGGCAGGGAGGCCGTAGTGATAGACACACGAGTAAAATGCCTGTGATTACTATTCGCCAAAGGAAATACGTACATCCGTAAACTGTTGTACCTGTAAAGCAGAGGTCATGTTGATAGGTAAGCATTTGGTGTGCATGGGTATCACAATGTATTTGATAACAGTTGGGCTCACCATCATACAGGCCTCCTCTTGGGGAAACCAGACCATATATACTAGACCCAGTGTTGCTAATGTGTTATACTGGATGTGAGCAAGCTCATATCACACACAGAAAACACATCTAGAGAACACAGACACACGCGAAACCCAGTACAATGCATCTGTGCACCAGCCATAAAAATGCCGCATGCGTTCATCAGCTGGAGTGAAATAGCTCCTAAAAGTCTCCTTCACTGTGGCCATCATTATGCATAGGTAGGAAAGTAGAGCATGGAAGTGGCAATTCCCACGGATCGAGATTGTACGACCATACCTTCGAGAAGATTTTCTTTATCGGTTCCTCGCCGACAGAGAAGTTAAGATTACTGATAAAGACTGTCCTGTCGTCCATTTTGTGGTCATGTCTGTCCCCAAGCTCCATTTCAGAATTTTCTGGCACTTTATCGCTCGATTTCTCTTCCCCGTCTGAAATCAAATGCAAGCTTGAAACTTTCCTCCCCTTTTTCTATTCCAATAAAAAGGCAGGCATCTCCTCTCTTCTTTGCTGCTACTTGAGATATTTGATTGATTTGATTGGCAGCGCCAAGTTGTCCCCAGTACTGTCAAATTTATTATCCCGGAAGAGCTAATTATGCAAACCTCGTTTTTTCTTTGGTGGGGGCACCACTGGCATTTTGAATCCATCACTGTCAGTCTCCATGTCGGATACCGGTCGCTTTTTAGGTATACGCGGTGGCACCTCTTTGATATGCTTTAAACAAATATATATACATACACATATGTATATATATATATACACACAACTATACGTGTCCCCACATATTGCAATCACTTCACTAATTGGAGAAAGATATTAATAATAACGAAATAATATATTTGGGAAAAAAAATTTAATAATAAAACATAAGTAATTTATATATTAATAATATAAATATTTTATTATTAAAAGAGACTATAAATACCATATATCTATACGATAAATTACTTTTCATTTCAAAATGATGAGATGATTGGAAGAGGTATTATAGAAAAAAAGGAAAATCATAGGGTATCAAATAAAATGATCTGTAGTATTTACCTTGTTATCACTCCATTTCTTCTGTTTAAAGTCTGCCTTTTTTCCAGGTTTCTTCTGAGGTTTTGCTTGCCTCCATTCCTCCGCTCTACGTGACGTCACTTGACCAGCCTGATTCTCCTTCTCTGCTTCCTAACAAAGCAACAGTAACTTTACATTCTTATATTTGTATAAAGCACACTGAACATGCAGATATGTGATTAACCAAACAGTTGTACTTTTTTAACACGAAATGTCGCCGACCATTTTGACACATTAGCTGGGTTGCACGAAAACATAAACGATCATCAGAAGATGCTCATACTTTGGCACGCCGCTCATTCACCCGCTTCCATACGGGCTTACACTTGGCCATCGCCTCGTCTAGTTGCTCAAGGCTGCCTTCCTCTCGCTCGTAGTCAACGTACGCCTGGCAGACCACCTCTGGAAGGTCACTCGTATGATGTAGGGCGCGCTGCAGTAGTTTACGGCAGTGCTTCTGGTCACCGTATGCTCTGGATAAGAAACGCCACATAGCAGACGTCACATTGGT
Source organism: Priapulus caudatus (assembly GCF_000485595.1). NCBI lineage: Eukaryota > Metazoa > Priapulida > Priapulimorpha > Priapulimorphida > Priapulidae > Priapulus > Priapulus caudatus. The sequence continues at coordinate 195,523 of NW_014577339.1, forward strand.
AATCACTAAAATGACATATCAGAGTTCTTATGAAACCAAAGTTAGCAAAAATCAGGGGGGGGGGCACTTGGACAAAGCTAGAATGTTTATATCGCAGCTGTAATTGCTGCTCTAACTGTACATACTAACTAAGCTAGTAAGCTTACCGCTCTAGCTGTAGATATTCCATCCACAGGTGTGCCTCCTTGCCATGCCCCTCGTGCATGATGTCATTCCAAATCTCACGAGCGCGCGTCATGTTATTGCAGTGAGCGCCCTCTATTCTTGCCCAGTACTGACGAATCTTGCATTCCTGGTCGCCATCAGCACTGAAATCTGCATGAATAGTTTGTATTGTTATTTAGTTTAAAAAAATACTGCATGTTGTCTAAAGCTAAACATAGACAAATCCATTGTCGCTAGCCACAATCAGCTTGATTTTCAACTAGATTGCATGGATTCGTGCCCAAAACTTCAATAGACTCACTCATTCTGGGATACTAGTGCCACCTACACACAGATAGTGCTCCCACCTTCCTACCAACAGCTCTGCTCCCTACCCAATGATAGCTCTGCTAACTACCCATTGAATGATGCCACCTAGTGACCGATACTACTGCCGCTTACTTACACTGCTGCAGGTAATCCACGGCCCTCTGGAATGTATCCTTTAACTCCTGGACCTCCTTCCCCGGAGCCTGCTCCCACTTGACGCGCCTGCGCATGTAGTCGAGGCAGGACAGCCACAGCTGTTTGTAGTCAGCAGGTGCGGCAAACCCCGCCTCCAGAGCCCGCTCCATTACAGCTGCAGAATGCAGAAACACAGCAGTGATACAACCATAATGCCGACGCCACCATAAAACCTACTCTCGCCCGGAGTGCTCCGAGACCATCTCTTACAAAGTCGAGTAGGTAGACTTCCGAGGTGTGCCTACAGCCCTACACGATTCTCAAATTTAATAGTGAAGGCATGAGTGACACTATTAATGGTAAACAGAAATGGACTCGCCTCTGGTCGATCTTGCTGTTGCTTCTTTCAAGGTTAACTGTCACACGATGATGGCGCTTACCTACGATCTCTTCGTGGGGCGTGACGTTCCGTTCCAGGGAGCGCATGTACCCCTGCCACAGGGTGACGGCCCACGGGCAGTTACGTACTGCGCGTTCGTACGCCCCCACCGCTAGGTGTCCGATCTTCAGCTGCGTCTCCTGCAGAACATAACATTCGTGGTGAGAAAGCAGACAACAGTTACGAACGTAAATCAGCTGGCAATAGTAGAAACGATGGCGGCTGTAGCGGGCTTTGAATGTTAATTTTTTAACAGCAAGGCAAGTGGTATCTTCAGTTTAGTCTGAGATTTTATCGCACCACAACAAGAGAATGAGGCACCAAGGCCGACACGTCTTTACAGAAGACTTATCAAAGCCACTTACCGACAAACAACACTTTTTACCTAGGACAAAGTGGGATACACACACAACATAGGAAGACACAAAACCATACCAGGTAGGGAAGCTACATCAGTTGATTACAATAGAGCTCTATCATCCAATTTTCAGAGCTATCATGGAACAAAATAGGGCAGCGTCAACAATTGCCATCCGTGTTGTGGTGAAATTCGAGGCTAACTCAAACTACAGAGCGACACTACGATATACCGCTGCCATTAGAGTCAAACGATGTTGAGAAGGCTTACCAGGTAGTCAGTATACTGTAGCCAGAGATCAGGAAGGAGGCAGTTGTCGGTCAGAGCACGCTCGTAGATGCACTGTATTCGAGCGGGATCACCCTGCTCAAGCTCGTACTCGATGTACGTTTGATATGCGCTGATTGTCGAAGCTCCTTCCTCCACCTCCGCCTGAGACAGAAATTACAAGCACTGCTACAATAATCTTACCACAGTAACATCTACTTGAAATGCCAATGCTACAACGACTGAAAAAGCGAAACCCATAACAGAATGCTGTACAATTCCATATGGGAACATATGTAGCCTGCAACAATTAGGTTCCAGTAATCTCTTGAATGAACTCTCCCTAGAAAATTTAATCAAGATACAACTATCTTTTAGCAAAAGGATGGCTAACTGATGCAAAAGACAAAATTAATAATGAGTATTTCTTCACCAATGCATCTTCATACACTGTCAGCTGTGATAGCTTCTTCTTGGCTTTTTCATACTGGAACTTTGTGTTGTGATCGATTTCTTCCTCTGACAGCCACGCGCGATACTCCTCCAAGGCCACATCCATATCTAACAGCAATAATAGCAGCAACTTACACAGGGCCTTTACCTCAGTTCTACCAGGTCAAGCAAGCAGAACAGTTATCTTGTAATCTAACACAGGCAGCATCTACATGGCACGTACAAATTATGTGCATATAAATTTTATACTGCTTGCGACACCTGTCACTTCACGCGTTTCCTTGCATGCTCGCGATATATGGTGGAAAAGGAGTTGCTTACCGGTTAGTGGAACAGACAGCTGTCTCCTGAAGAGGGTCTTAATTCTGGCCACCTGATCGTCAATTTGCTTCTGCTGCTCTGAGGAGGGAATTGTCCCTGGAGCTGGCTGAAAGATAATGCACACAGCTGTCATCACTTATCGCTCACATGACAGCTGTTGTTTCCAAGCACTAACCACCATCCTCAGGATGACCAAGCGAGATTAAAATATATACAGATCTACAACCTTACAACATTTAGTTCACTACGAGAATACAAATCATCAATTGTAAAGACAGTACCATAATCAAGACTAGGCAGATCGATGCTTATCAGTTCACCAGGTTCTCACTACAGTACTGTGCGAGAGAAATCAAAACTCTATGTAGGAGAACATTGCACATTACGACACTCATGTCACTGCTGCGTTTGCACCTGTAATCCTGGAAGAAGAGCATTCTCGAATTCCCTGTATGTCTCCCAGACAAGCATGCCCTTGGTAGTGTGAAGACCGCAGGCAGTCAGTGCTCTGTCACACACTGACCGCACGTTCTTTATGCCATCTTTGCCATCCATGCCGCCGATGGAGAATTGGATGTACTCGACCCATATTTCCACAGCTAAAAAGGTTATTTAACATGTAGACCGAGTTACTCGTCCATATTCACTCTATCAAAAGTATGCAAGTCTATACGTTCGTGATATTATTCGTAATTAAATCATTCGTAAACATATACAACATAAATGTGCTTACAAAGGTAATCTTTCACAGCCCTTTCAAACAGCTTGGCAACAACTTCTCTCTCTGATTCATTAGTTGCCAAGGGAACCTCATCTCTAAGCCAGTCCAACCAAAGTTCTGTAATATAACAATCGAATTCAGATGATGGAGTTCACTGCGGCCAGTACTCGAAGCAAATATTCAAAGTAACCAACACATTTTTATATTTTAAACGAGTATAAGTATAACAGTCAAAGCTTCATGCCGCATAAATTTACGTACAGCTATTCCATCAGTTGCAGCTAGTATATAGTGTCATGTCATGTGAAGTTTGACAGCTACATCTAACAATAATAGCTAAGAAACTGCAAGCTGTAGCAGTAGCAGAAATGTACATAAGGCAGATATTACGGGTTGCTAACCTTCTGTAAGGGGAAACAGCTTGTTCATCCGTTCTCTCGCATGCTGCAGGGCTTCCAGATCACCCAGCTTTCTAAGGATTGTTATGAGTTGCACATGAGAGTCGTAGTGGTATGGATTCGCTGTCACCTAAAGAAGAAATTAACAGTACAGTCACTGTGACACAAAAAATGATACACAAAATAAAAAACTTTTTTAGTAAAATAAAATTTTACAAAAACTCCATCTTCAGGATAGTTTCTTGGACTCTAAACTAAAGATTAATCCTTGTGAGATTACGAATACGAGGTTAGCAACCGGCATGAACTACACTGTAACTGTAAGAACTAGCTCTAGTACTATAGCCCGCGTACAGTTGCCGCAGGGCTATAGAACATTTTATGCCAGGTTTCGTAACTGCACCTGTCCCCCAATGCTTCCACGAAAAATGGCTCACAAAACGCAAAATGATCGGGCCTTTTAACACTTATTTATCCAGTAGCGGATTATCAATGGGGCAAAGGGGCATTTGCCCCTGGCCCTACAAGTCGACCGGCCCTAAAGTGTTGTGACTACAAAAAAAAATTAT